>NW_021319750.1:430093-472474 GCF_001605985.2 Dendrobium catenatum | reverse complement strand
ACACAAGAGATGAACGATCCTGGAGAAACAAATGACGGAAGCCTGGGAGGAGAATAACTGGGAGAGACGAACGACGAGAAGAGACGGACAAACGACGCCTTCTTTCCTGATATTTCTATTTCCCGGGTATCTTATTCTTCTCGGCTTCTCCTGCTCTTTCTAATTGATTTTCTATTTTCTTTGAAGAACTCCTCTTCCCGACTCGACCTGGGGCAATACAGATTGCAAGATTTTAATTTTTAGATATCACTCGGATCTTGTGTTTTGCCAGCACTCCAATGCCGGTTCCGATAATAAAGTTACATATTAGGAAATAAATTAAAAGTTTAAAACAAGTAAAAAGGTTGAACAATTCACAACTCTACTATTATCTCGCCAAGGATTGATTTTGAATAGAGCTTCCTATGAAAAAGCATTTTGTGATGTTATCCTGATAGTTATTATGAGAATTTGTTATTTTTCTGTCGTTTATTCTTTCTCAAATACTTTATATATCTTTTTAGTTTTTATTTTAAAAGAGCTATTTTAATTATTTGTGTATTTTTTATTCATAATTTTTTGTTCTCGTTAATTTTTTGTCACATAATTTACAATAATAGCATCATTATTTTGATTATTTATTTTTTTAAAATAAAATTAGTATTTATTACATCATCCAGTTCAACCCCGGATCGAACCGTGAACCTCTCACTCTTCTGGTTTGTTGCCCGGTCCAGTTTTCACAACCTCACACATCCTGGATGTTAGACCGAGTTGTGTGAGGTGTTGATCTAGTTTTAGTATAGGTTATTCCTGCAGGTTACCATAATAATATAAATGCCTATATATATGCATTGTATGAGATGTATAGATTTGAGGAAAATTTGAAATAAAGCTTTAAGATAGGTTTTCCTACAAATTTTATCTCTCTCCCTCCCCTCTCTCTCCCTCTCCCTCTCCCTCTCTCTCTCTTGCAAGAAGAGCTCCGAAGAACTCCTCCATTTTTCTTAACAAATGGTATCAGAGCCTCGTTAAGGTGATCTTGAGGCTGGATGGAAAGCAGGAGGCAAGAGAGGAAGCAGCTTGAAAGTTCCATCCAAGTGTTCATTCGCGCGTGAGTGGAAGACGATTGGAGATTTAGAGGCGGACAAAGAACGAGATCACCTTCGTGTGGACACTGGTCGGAGGCAAGTGGCTCTGATTTGCGTAAAATGGGCGGAGCTCGCAAAGGAGTGAGATCGCCCAGGTCGGGTGCTCGGAAGCGCACGGAGGAACTTGACGGAAGGCCGAGCAGGGCGCGGCGGAAGTCTGTGCAGTGTGCGCCAGTGTGAGCGGAAGTGGGTTGGCGCGATCGGGACCAGCGAGATCAAGTGCTTGATCGCGGGTAGGATCGCGTGCGGAGCACGCTTGGGCCGTGCCTGAAGTGGAGACAAAAGGCCTGAAGGAGATCGCATGTTGGCCGAGCTTGGAACATAATTAGGGCTGTGTGGATGTTGTCGTCGAGTCAGATGTGGAGGTTTCCGGCCGGAAGTTTGATAGTCAGCGACGGGCAGAAAGATGGTTCGCCGACGGTGACAAGCGGGAAGCAGAAATTGTTTGAGATAGTTGCAACTTATTTCTTGATTGTTGATATTCTTGCAACATGTATGTTTTTGACGATTCCAAATATTATTGCTTTGATTATTATTTCTTCTAACATATCTTGGATGCATTGTGTGGATGTTGTCGTCGAGTCAGATGTTGAGGTTTCCGGCCGGAAGTTTGATAGTCAGCGACGGGCACAAAGATGGTTCGCCGACAGTGACAAGCGGGAAGCAGAAATTGTTTGAGATAGTTGCAACTTATTTTTTGATTGTTGATATTCTTGCAACATGTATGTTTTTGACGATTCCAAATATTATTGCTTTGATTATTATTTCTTCTAACATATCTTGGATGCATTGTTTTGCTGTTTGTGTACTAACATTTTAGGGAAATCATACTCCATATTGTTGAAAATTTCAGATCATATCAGTTTATAATTTATTGTAAACGAAGTTTGTATTTTTCATTTTATTGAGTCTGAGAGTGTGATTGTAATTGAGTAACTGTGCACACACACACACCGGGGGAGAGTTTAAAATCTACAATTTTTAATCTGATCGTACTGTACGAAATCTTTTCGTACGGGATGATTTGATCAGTTATTTTTCCCAAACGAGCAGTCAAACGAACAGGAAGCATAAAATTTTTCTAAGTACAGATCGTACTGTACGATATAACAATCGTATGTAAGTCGTCCAGGGTACGAATTAGATGGGTCCCTTTTCGTCCAGATGAACTTGAAAATTTTCGTAACTAATCGTATCATATGATGTTGTCATCATACGTACGCCATCCAGAGTATGAAATTGTGGAGCCCCTCTTCGTCCCGACGAAGGCGAAAATTTTTCTAACTGTTCGTACCGGGCAAACTTGGTTCGTACCGGACGATCAGAGTGTACAAAAACATTTCGTATCGATTCACAACAGGTTCGTACACAATAATTTTTGAACTATTCGTACGTACGAACATACGATCGTACTGTACAATGGTGTACGCTCAAAATAAAAAATTTCAATTTTCTGGATGTTTTTCGTGTCTTTAATATAAAAGGTCCACTAAAACTGATGTGACAAAGTCTTGTCTTCATGATTTTTCAAGAGCAAGTGAAAGAGAGTGTGGGAGAGTGTTTGAGAGAGATTTCTTATAAGTGGAGTATGAAGGGTTCACAAGATTACTCAAACGTAAGGATCTCTTTGTGATTTTGATGATTACTCTTTTTTTCTTCTTTCTAGTTGCTCGTGAGAAGATCGTTGAACAAGTACTCTGCCGCACTTAGAGGGTATAAAAGGACGACGATTCTCTGCCGACACTTGGAGGGTGTGAAAGGATGACGGTTCTCTGCCAACACTTGGAGAGTGTAAACAAACGACAGTTCTCTGCCGACAATTGGAGGGTGTGAAAGGACAACAATTCTCTGCCACACCGGGGATTGGTGAAAGAGAGGTTTTGTAAAGGCTTCTCCACCTTGCTGTGGGGGCAAAAGGAGAGACATTTTGGTAATAGTGCAATACCTGAAGAGGGAGTCTTCAGGGAGTGGACGTAGGTCATATTTGACCGAACCACTATAAATCTTTGTCTTTTAATTTCCGCATTTTATTTACTGCAAATTATTTATTGTGGTTGAAAAGTTTTATTTAAAAAAAAAAACTTAAATTAACTTGCTACGAGTTTTAAAATCAGTTTTCTATTTAAAAAATCCAAGAGAAATTGCAAATTACCAATTCATCCCCTCTTGGTTAGCCTTGAGACAATAGCTTACGTTTAACAACCTATACAAAACAACAAAAATTTCTAGGTGAACCTCGGGGCAACATCCATGTAGGAGCTGGGGATTTAGCCGCAGATTGCGGGTGTTGACAAGGCAACGACCCGAATGAAAGCAGAATTTCTCTTTTCTTAATTAAAGATCGATCCGAAGGCCAAATATTCAAGATGTTTTTCTTGTTCTTTACTAAAGACCCATTCAGATATTTGAGGTAGAGCTTCCAGGTTTGATTACAAGTTGATCGGTGAGGAGGTTTATTTGATGTTGTGTGTCAGAGCAATGGATAAAATCAAGAACCTCGACGACAAGTTGTTCACGGACTCAAAATCAAATAGGTGTAGTGCAAGGTCGCAGGTTGGAGCGCGCAGGAGTGTCCGAGGAATACTGACGAGTCAGTGTTGGAGCATGAGCTGGAGTCGTGGTTTGGAACGCACGATGGAGGTCATTCGCGAGCGGGATTGAGCTCGGTTCGACGGGATTGCTTGTGGATTTAGTACATGAAGCCAATGTGGTTGTCGTAACTATATAGGTGGTTATTTGATTGTAAAACCTAGACCAAGGTGAAGATTGTGAGGTGTTGGTTTAGTTTTAATATAAATTATTCATGTAGATTACCACAACAATGTAAATGTCTAATGTCTATACATAGACATTATATGAGATGTATTGATTTGGCAAAATTTTGGAATAAAACTTTAGGATAAGTTTTCCTCCAAATTTTGTTTCTCTCTCTCTCTCTCTCGCAAAAAGAGCTCAAGAAGAGCTCTCAAGAACTCCATTTTACTTCGCACATCTCTCAGGGCAAGCTGAAAATAAAAGCTTATGAAGAGAAAACAACAAAAAAAATAAAATTGAAAGATTACCTAAATACTGTGAAAATCTTCCTGCTAAGTATTTTTTTTTTAACACTAAAGAAAATCATGCTATTAATAAAAGCTTTTATAGCAAACACAAAATACCCTTCATTAAAAAAACAAATATTATACTAGTTAGACTCAAATAAATATGTCAATTTGCCACCCCTCAAAGGCAAAACAAATGCTTAACAACACTTATGGCCACAATCATAGCAGCATAGCATATTATTATAGTAAATATACATCTTGCAATAGGCTGCAAATAAATATTTATTATATATCACAAATTTATGAATATTATTGGCTAAAATATTGAGAGAAAAGATTATTTAAGCTATCACTAGGAAATCATTAAATGATAGTTTCTGAAACTTCTTGCTGTGAAGTTTTCAGACACAATATGTATGCCACACTATGCAAAAAAAAGTATTTATTGTATATCAAACAAATATTTCATTTGAATAAAAAATTGTCCCAGTTGGATATAATGAAAGAGAGAATCTTGATTGATAATAATTCATAACCTGGCAATGTTCCTCAGACAGAGTTTGATTTGAACGAATTATCTGATGGAGATCAGTGTCCATAAGCTCATACGCAATGTATACATCATTAAATGGCTCCCTCTGGGGTGGTGGTATTATATCCCTGATTGCAACAACCTGCAAAGAATAAAGCATGTGCACCATAAATAAGGCTAGTTTTTACATTCACTTGGGAAACTATGAAAAGTACACCTCTGGACTCTGAATGTTGAAATATGTGGCATAAATTTTGAATAAAATTTCTGAAACATGTAAGAAAAGGGAAGCCTATCAAAGGAAGAGGAGACTACACATAAGCCATAAAGCATGAAAGCGTGCAATGAAATGGAACAAGATAAAATACGAATATAGTAGAACAAATGTTGCACTGTTGTGAGTGTGAAAAGAGAGAGAATGAGATGCATATGTGCATCGAGTAAACTCATGGATCGAGCAAAAGTAAACCAAAAAATAATAATAATTACACACTTTGCATATGCACACGAGTTTTACAAGCATGATCTGCATGGTTTGTGGGAAATAATTGAACAGTGAATAGCAACATTCTAGTAAGATAACAAACATAATATACCACATTATATCATTTATCCAAAATTGAAAATTTAGTTCTACCTATTTTAAATTTCTAAGTAGGGAATTTTACAAATAAAAGGCATAAATCCAATGCAATATTAATGGAATATCTCATGTCTGAAATATGGCATGGGAACATGGTTATGGAAACCCTTAAAAAATATTCTTATTTGACAAATCCCAAATCCAAATGAAAGATTTTCTTAAAAGACAGCTCAGCTTTCTTTAAAGAATCATACAGAGCACCTAACATGTTAAGAAAATAAAAAGAGTGCAGCAAATGCAAAAATCCAAGTTCATATGCATGTAATGAATCAGTAGTCTTCCATTTCAGTTCATATTCATTTCAGGCTCAAATTGTTTCTATTTAAATCGAATATGGCAGGATGGGCTTCCATGCCCGCACAAAGGAAGTATGGGAGTAAACCACGATATTCAAAAACCTTGCTCAAATACATAGCTAATTTCTCGCCAAAAGCCAGTCAAAAGGTAACCGCATCGTTACAAAAAAGTTCAAATTTGAATTGCATAACCCAAATACCAGCGTTCACGCCGCACATTCTCACAGCTAAAGAAAACAAAAGACATCTCAGCTCACGTTTTCATGATCCATATGCCGAAGCAGCTTAATCTCCCGCAGAGTCCTCTTTGCATCAATCTTATTGTCAAAAGCATTAGCAATCTTCTTAATCGCTACCTTCTCCCCTGTCTCCGAATTCGACGCCGAGCTGAAGCCACGAAAAACAGCCAACTTTATCAAATCCAAACTTAAGAATAAGCGTCTCAATGCAAAAATTTACACGAAAAATCAACAGGTATAATGAAGAAGGTGCAAAAAACAAGGAGAAATATAAATTGCACCAGACGATCCCGTATGCTCCCTTCCCGATTGGCATGATGGGTGGCTCGTACTTGGACGTGACCTCAAAAACGTTCCCGAAAATGTTATACTGGATGAACCTGCCACCATAGCTAAGCGTGGCCTGTATGCTCTCCAGCCCCGGCGGCTGTACCAAACCCGCGGCCGCCTGATGCGCGAGCGGCGGCCCCGCCTCCGCCATTTCAGCATCGGCTGAGTGGGCCGCAGCGTCCATTCCTCTTCCCCTTTACAAGAGAAAGATTAAACCCTAGACACTGTAGACAGCGAGAGACGTAGAAAGGAAAAAAAGCAGAGGCGACGGTGTTTTCGTCCTCCCTTCTACCTTCCTCCTCTTTATCACTTCGCATTTGTTTTACTCCCTAAAACTTATTCAATTCGGATATATATATATATATATTTATCTACCCTTTCTGCTCTTTCTAATTTATTCTTATCAAATAATTAATAATTTATAAATAGTTAAATTTTGTAGCGTCTACTGATTAAGTTGTTAAAAGAAGTGGCATAAAGTTTTTTTTTTTCCCCAACTTTCTGCCCTGAATATACACTTAGTTATAAATTTGAGAAATTTTTATAGGATATGGACATTAAATTCAAAGGCTTTGAAAATCGGATTGGACGACGAACCGGAAGAAGGAGAGGTTAGCAGTTCGATGGTTCGACCGAAGTTGAACCGGATGATGTAATAAATACATATTATATTTAAATATTATAATAATATCAAAATCATTTGTACCTATATACTAAAAAAATTTGACAAAATCATAATATGAAGCATAAAAGAAACATAATAAATAAATTCATTAAATTTAAAATTAAATTTATTATTGTTTTGAGCAACTGACTTCTTTGTAATCATAACTTGAGTAACAAAATCCAATATTCTCTTGATATCTTATAGTTTTCACCTATAATTGTGATGCTCTGAAGATGAAATAAATATGAGATAATAAATAAGCAAAATTTTAATTAAACAATTTCATTATAATTGAATCCACCAATATTTTAATTAAAAAATTCAAGTAGATGAAACAATCACCTAGAAGAAATTTCAAGAATGTTGTCCTACGTGAAGCATTAATGAAATTCAAGTAGGTGAAGGAGCACGAGGCGGGCGGCTTCGATTTGGAGTAGGTTTCACGAAGGAGCACGAGACGGGGGTCGGGAGGAAGTTACGTATGAACATGGAAGAAAATGAACAATAGGGTTTTTTTTCGTATAAGTTTTACCTTTTTAAACTATCATATTTAATATCAATGGCTCAAAAAACATTTGATTGAAAGCACTAGATTTTTGAAACTGGTACCAATTTTACGGTTCGATGGTTGAACTGCCATTTTGAACGCTTCGAAATTTGTTATGGAGTAAACAACAATCAGTTGGTCGACCAGTTCACGGTTCAACTAGTTGAACCGATCGGTCCGATTTGATTTTCAAAGCCTTGTTAAATTCCTCTACATTATTTATTTTTATTTATATATTATAATATATTTTGTTTGAGAATTAAAATTTGTTATGATATTTGACATTAATTTCAGTTATCTCCTAATACAATTATTTTATTACATAAACATAACTAAATTTTTAGATAAATACCGCCAAACTATTAAATAAAATAATTAAAATTTTTAACATGATTATATTTGTGAATATTTATTAACTTAATTATATTTATTTTATTTAATAATTCAGTAATATCAAGTTATCAACTAATAATATAAATTTATTTCTATAATAAAAAAAATTGACGTGTCAGCATTTTAGAACGGCGATATCCGTGGATGAAGAAGTTGCTGTCGGTTATGGAAGAGTTCCGTATGTATCGTTTTTGCAGACAGCCCTTAATTTATGCATCATTAGGCTTAGTAAACTAAATGTTCTGTAACTATCACACATAGTAAGATAGCGTGTGCGATTAAATAAATATACAAAATTGATAGAAAGTGATATTTACATTATTATTTAGGTTTTATTTGTGATAATTTTATTATTATTTTTAAAATAGTTTTTTAATACAAATTTTTGAACTAATTTTTTTTTTACTTGAAAATTATTTTAGAAAGCAATAAAATAACATCTCAAATAAATAATTATTAAACTTCATTTGGGACGTTTTTCTTACGACTTTTCTAAAGTTAAAAAAAAATTATACTAAAAAAAATTTTGTACTAAAAATAGCTTTATAAAGTAATAAAAAAACACAATATTTTTACATTTAAACTATCAACTGTATTTTTACAGTATTTTTTGAAAAATAAAGAATCACTATCTAATTAAGGATAATTTTTTAAGCTTCTTAAGGCATTTAAATTCATTCTAAACAAAAAAAAGTTGTAAGAAATTATTTAAGAGAACATTTGAACTCTGACCAATTTGAATTTATATTTTAAATGAGATTCTCATTATGATGATTCTAATGAAGCTTGAAAAGTTAGAATTCGAGGCAAAAAAAAAAAAAAGACAGCTCATCTTGGCTCGTTGGTTGAGAGCTTAGGCTTCCAACTAAGAGGTATCTAGTTCAAACCTAACTAAATGTCGCAAAAAAAGACAAAAACAATAAATGCTCATATTAGCTCAAAATCAAATTGGATAGACTGATCCAAACCCCCCTTCTTCCCCTATTGAGAACTAATGAATGTGTTCACACATAAGGTAGCCTCTAGGCTATCAAACAAACTTATCTTAAAAATATAGTTAGACTAAGGCTTCATTTGGAACAACTTTAAACTACTATTTTTGCACTGCTTTCAAGAGATTTTTGCACTAAAAATAATTTTATAAAACAATAAAAAAAGCCGTCCTAAACGAAGCCCAAGACTCATCACATTAAATTTATTAGATTTCAAAAATTGCTTTTAAAAATAAGTTTTGATAGATTTAAAAGAGATTTTTGAGCAAATTAAATCATAAACACGTACACACTATCAAAAAGTTGTAGTCTGGCGATAGTGGTCGGAAGGACCATAGTTGGTAGGCGATGGAAGTCGAAAAGCCCATAATCGGGTATCGATGGTAGGAAAGACCGTAGGAAAGGCGACAAAGGTCGGAAATACTATAATTGACTAATGATGGAGGTCAGAAAGGCAGTAGTTATGTGATGGCGGTTGGAAGGACCGTAGTCAGACGATGGAGGTAAAAAAGATTGTAGTTGGGTGACGGTGGTAGAAAGGAATGTAGTCGGCATGCGATGAAGGTCAAAAAGACCATAATCGGTGGGGTCGGTGGGTGAAGGAGGTAAAAAAAGATCATAGTTAGGTGACAGTGGTCAGAAGGATTGCAGTCAGGTGATGGAAGTTGGAAGACTGTAGTTGGGTGATGGTTGTTGGAAGGATAATAACTAGCATGCGACGTAGGTTAGAAAAACCATTGTTAGGTGACGATGGTTACAAGACTGTAGTCACTAGGAGATGGATGTCAGAAAGATCGTAGTCAATGACGGTGGTCAAAAGGGCCATAGTCGATGGACGACAGAGCTCAAAAAGACCATAGTTGGTGATGGTGGTCAAAAAGACTGTAGTCTGGTGATGGTTATGTTGGAGACCGTAGTCAGGAAACAATGGTTGGGGAGACCGTAGTTTGGAGATTTTAGTTGAAGAGACTATAATTTTTGGGTGATGAAGGTTAGAAGAATCACAGTTGGGTGATGGCAGTCAAAAAGATTGTAATAAGCGCGCGATAGAGGTCAGAAAGATTGTAGTTGGTAGACGAAGGTGGTGTCCAGGTATAAGTCTGGCGATGGCTTGTGGTCAGTGAAAGTTCGATGATGGTCGGTGGTTGGGTAGAAGTCTGGTGATAATCGATGGTTGTACGTAAGTCCGATGAAAGTTGGTGGATAGGCGGAAGTTAGGTGGAAGTCGGTAGTCAGGAGGTGGCCAAGGAGGAGCTTGGTGGCAAGAGAGATATCATATTTCTCTTCCTTCCTTTCCCCTTCCTCCCTCCTTTCTTGGCCCCCCTTCATGCAAGGAATGAGGGTCTATATATAGTTTTGTTGGAATGACATGGCCAATATCAACTCCCTTGATTATGGATCATTTATTGAGTATCTGAGTGTCTTAATGATGTTAGAATTCAACAATCATGGGCTCGTTGGATTCATCTCATCGAGCCACTTGATTCAATTATAAGTATATCATATTTGATGATTATTTGATCATCCAATTCATGGTTTGAACCTTCTAAATAAGCCTTGGGTCCTCGATTTGGACCCATTTGTGCTCAGGTTGAGTTGAATTTAGTGTCGTTGGGTTCATATTTTTGAGACATTTAGTTTGACTACACGTTTGCTAAAATCAAAGTTTGGATAGTCCCAAATTTAAGTTTGGAAATTTCAAACTCAAAATTGCCTGTGCTTGATCAAGATAAATTTTTGATGATATATTAGTTGCCTCCCAATTTTTAGACATTAAAGCCTGCAGAGAAAAAAACATGTGAGAGCTCTTCGAATCATTCCAATTCAAAATTATAATATTTGAAAAATTACGAGGCATGACCACTCCCTAGATGTCAACATAGACTTCCCATCGGGGTTGTGAACCAATAAAAGCACCATAAATTATAATGTTAGACTATTTTGTGGTTTGATCATTGATTGGGACAAAAATTATCGAAAAAGTGCACTCCAGAAATGTTGAATTTGCTAAAAATCTACTCCAAAATCTTCATTTAGCTTCGTAAAATGTCAAAATTTATCTCGAAACGTTGAAAAATGGTGTCAGGGTCTACAAAATGTTTGTATTAGGTTGTTTGGGCAAAAAATCGGGATATATGTTTTACTTTTATATTGAGGTAGATTTTTTTAAATCCAAATTTCAAAAATTTTTAAAAAATTAAAAAAAAAGAATATTTTTCTTCTCTCAAAATATTTTTTTATAATATTTTTCCACTTATAGAATATTCTTCTTCTCTCAAAATATTCTTCTTCTCTCAAAATATTCTTACTCTGCCATGATATTCTGATTCTTTCAAAATATTTTTTTAGAATATTCTTATTTTCTCAAAATATTCTTATTCTTCTAGAATATTTATTTACTCCTCGTTAACTTGTAAATACTCCCGTGGGGTAGGGGTGAAATTGCACCATTTCTTATTATCTTCTCCTCCTCCAATTTGTGTGTAGTAGAGGCCTTCTGTATTCTTAAATAGGTGGCATCGCCTATCAAGTACATGTGCCCCTCTTTGTGTGAATGGAACTTTCTCCTTCTTTCTTCTTCTTTTCTTGTGAATTTCTTCTAACATTAGAGTCATTCCACTGTATAAGATAGGTGGCATCTCCTATCAAGATTTAGTGTCCTTCTTTTGTGCAAATGGTGTAGCCCTTTCCTTTCTTCTCAGTTCATCTTTTTTCATCTAGATTCCTTCTAACATTAGACGCATTCCACTATTTGAGATAGATGACATCCCTTATCAAGATTTAGTGCCTGTCTTTTTTGTAGAAGGAACTTTCTCCTTCTTTCATTTTCTTTTTTTCAATTTTCTTCTAATATTAGAGGCATTTCACTATCTGAGATAAGTGATATCCCTTATCAAGCTTCAATGCCCCTCTTTTATATAGAAGAAACTTTCACCTCCTTCCATATTATTTTTTCTAGATTTTTCCTTATATCAAGGCATTCCACTATCTAAGAAAAATGGCATCCCCTATCAAGCTTTAGTGCCCCTCTTTATGTAGCAGAATTCTTGATGAGAATTTAATATCTAAATAGAATACCCTTGATAGAAGAAGGTCAACTATCTCTTGCATACGTGGGTGATTTAAAAATATCTGGTGGTAATAGTACCCAGAACGAGAACCGATGATTATCATTAGACAGGCATAAATTTTGATAATGTATGCGTAGAAGTCTAGCGGCGATTGGCGGTCGAGTGGTGTTCTAAAGGCGCTAATTGAAGGGTATACTTCTAATAGTAGCTAAGCAAGGGGACGATGATGGATGATATAAGGTGAAGGGCCAATAGCAGCCATTGGGTGAAGGATTGATGACAACCATTAGGCGAAGGGTCGATGATGGCACATATCTTGATATTCCAAAGTCTTGATGAAGGCTTTTCTTGTGGTTTCTTAAAAAGAGATCGACCGCTGCAATGTATGGACTGAGGTTGCATATAACACGTTAACTCCCAACCAGACATCTAAAGATTGACCTCCAAATTCAGGCAATGATAATTATAAAAGGGAGCTATGCCTTTTGAGGCTTTTATCATTTGGTTACTTTTAATTTTTGCAAGCTTGACTTTTATTTTGTTATGGTCTCTATTTCTTAATGTTGTTATAAACATATTTTAAATTATATATATTTTGGATGATATATAAATAATCATGTTGATATTCAATTGTATTTCACTTTATATTGCATTCAATAGCGGCTCTATGTAGTATATAAATTAAAAGTTTTATTTCGGTACTTCTATGATCAAATCTTGGGGTCAGTCTTACCACAATTGGACACTATATAACTATGTGGTATTGGGTCATATTAGGTTGGGTTGTGATTAGATTTTTGGTATCAAAGCATAAGTTGGAGAAGCAAATCATAACTGAGCCATATGATTTAATTTGTATAAGTGCGAGATGCTTGTGGGTGATCATTTTGGTTAATTTACATATGCATGTGTTGCATCCAGCCATGTGTTTTGAGATAATTGATCCACCTTAGCCATATTAATATATGACCAATGGTTAGAGCTCTAGTCAGGTAGCTCAGGTTCAAGATATAACTCATATGATTAGCTCTGAGGTAATTTCTTGTATTGCAAGCATAGTAGCACCACTGGTTGGTGAGTTTCATCCATGGGTTATTGTAGGGGTGTCAAAAATTGACATGACCCAAAATCTAACCCAGACCCAACCCAAAAAAAAAAGGGTTTGGGTTAACTTGTTTGTGAAAATTGGGTTGGGTTCGGGTTAACCTGGAAACTTGAGAAAAAAAATCAAATTGACCTGTTTGTAATCCCGCGTGACCTATCTCGTCACTCAATCACATCGCTCAGGGTCGCATAAATCGTCATTGCGTCTCATCGCTCAGGGATGTGTTATCATTGTCAGCCTGCTGCCATTATGCCTAAGTTGTAGCTATTAGCCTGCCAACTTGTCATCGTCCCACCCATGCTATTTCCATCATTGAAGATAGCAGTAACAAGAAGAGATGAAGAATGCTACTGTCATCCTGCCCTTGAGCTACCGCAGTGCCACTGCCGCTATTATCTTGCCCGTGAGCCACGACAACCACTGTCCTACCTGAGATGCCATTGCTGGTCTGCCTAAGAGCCAAAGAATGTCACCGTCCCTCTCTTACGAGATCGGTTGTGTCAACCAGATAACCTGCACAGGTTAGCTATGGGTTGACAATCGTGACCCATTTGTAAAATTGGGTCGGGTTAGTATCAACCTGTTTAAGACAAGGTCAAGTCAGATTCGACTCGAACTCGTCCCGTTGACCCAAATTGACACTCCTAGGTTGGTGGTACCTACTATAATGATATGGATAGATATTTGCATAATTTTATGAGATTATAACCTCCTTAACTTTTTGGTGTTATTGATCCAAGAGAAGTTGAGGATTGACTAATGAGGATAAAGAAGACTCTAGATGTTATGCAATATCCTCCTGAGAGGATAGTTGTATTAGCTGCATTTTTATTAGATGATAAGGCTGAGCACTGGTGGTTGGGACAACAAAGAGAGATAAGTTTCAAGGCCGTGTAAACATTCTGATTACTTGAGAGGAGTTTATTGAGACATTCAGGGCATGATTTGTACCTCCGTCTACTAGGAGACAGTAACATAATGCTTTTTTGAAGTTGATTCAGGGAAGTATGTTAATGATGCAGTACGAGGAAGTGTTTATTGCTCTTTCTATGTATGCTCCACAATTAGATAATACTTCTGAGGAGAAGTGTTACAGATTTTTGGAGGGGTTTCAAGATGTTATAAGGCTTTCATTGTTGGAACATAACATTACATATTTTGCTTAATTGGTTTAGAGGGCGAAAGGATCATAATTGGGAGACGAAGGTTAAAAAGATAATAATTAGTGGGTGACAAAGGTCGAAAAGACCATAGTTGGGTGACGTCGACTATGGTCAGAAGGATCATGGCTGGGATACAAAGATCGGAAAGATTATAGTTGTGTGACAATTGTTGGAAGAATCATAATCAGTAGGTGATGCAGATCGAAAACACTGTAGTCAGGTGATGATGGTTTGAAGAACCATAGGCAGTGGGCCACCAGGGTCGCAAAGAGCATAGTTGGCAATGTTGGTCAAAAGGACCGTAGTGGACGGTTTACGGAGGTCAAAAAAACCTTAGTCGGCGACGGTGGTTGGAAAGACCATTATTGGGCGATGATAGTTTGGGAGATGTAATTGTGTGACATTTGTCGGGGACACTATAGTCTGGAAATGTTGGTATGAAATATCATAGTCGGTGGGTGACGGAGCTCGGAAGAATCACAGTTAGGTGACGGTGGTTTAAAGGACAGTAATCGAAGAGCAAAAAAGGTTAAAAAGACCATAGTTAGCGAGCAATGGTGGTATTTAGGTAGAAGTCTAGCGATGGTCGGTTGTCGGGCGAAAGTTCGATGATGGTCGGTGGCCAGGTAGAAGTTTGGTGTCAATCGGTGGCCATACATAAGTCCAACGAAAGTTGGTGGCTGGGTGGAGTATGACAACAGTCGGTGGCTGGGTGGTGGTTGAGGAGGAGCTTGGTGGCAAGATATTTCTCAAATTTCTCTTCTTTTCTTCTCTTTCTTCTTCTCCCCTTCCTCCCTCCTTGCTGGTCCCCTTTCATGTGAAGAATAAGGGATATTTATATTTTTTTGAGAATGACATGACTAATAAATAGGGAGAAGATTAAGGGCATGTTGGGAGAAGATCAACGCATGTTGAGAGTGTTTTCAATTGATAATCATCTGCCTTGATTATGTATCATTTATTAAGCATTTTAGTGTCTTAATGGTGTCAGAATTTGACAATCTTGTGCTTGTAGGATTTGTCTCGTCGAGCCGCACGATTCGACTATAAGCATGTCACATTTGGTGATCATTTGGTCATCCAATTTATGATGGAACATTCCAAATAAGTTTCGAGTCCTCGATTTGGACCCATTTTGTCTCGGATTGAGTCAATTTTAGAGTCTTTGGTTCGTATTTTCGAGACATTTAGTTCGACTATAAGTTTGCTGAAATCAGAATTCAGATGGTCCTGAATTTATTTTCGAAAGTTTCTAACTCAAAATCCCCTCGAGATTCCTGCCTGAACAAGATAAATTTTTGATGATAAATCAATACAAAAAATTATTTTCTATTGCAGCTTTTAAAAAGTTAATTCCTCCACAACAATTTTACAATCATATCTACAAAAAAAAACTACATGAGTCTTAAACAAACCCTTAGTTTACCAATATGAAGTCATTGCCTTCAAAAATATTCCGCGGGAGCTTATGCTCTCATTGGCATGTTGTATAAAACTAGGGGTGTCAATTTCGGGTCACGGGTCGGGTTCGGGTCAAACCCGAAATTGACCTGGCACTATTCGGGTCAACCCGAACTCGACCCATTTTTGCAAACGGGTTAGTTTTTCGGACCCAAACCCGGCCAGCTTCGGGTTTGGGTCAACCCTACTTAGCCCGAATGACCTGATGCAACAAAAAAATGTTAGTTTTCGGGTCCAAAAAAGGGTCAATCTTTGCTTTTCGGGTAAAAAACGAGTCAATTTCGGGTTGACGGGTCAAAAACGGGTCAGTTTCGGGTCAAAGGGTTAACCCGAACCTGACTCAATTTTTGAAACAGGTCGAATTGTTGAACCCGAACCCGACCCTTTTTGGGTTCGGGTTAACCCAAACCCAAAATTTTCAGGTCAGATTTGAATCGGGTTTTCAGGTCAGGTCCAATATTGACACCCCTATATAAAATTACTTAAAATTTTATCAGCTGTTTAATCCTCTAGGACAAAAGTAAGCAATTTTTTCATCTACAATTGTTAAACCTAAAATATTATCTTCTCTAGATAGAAAATATGAATTATGATTGAATAAAATGAAATTTTTATATAGTTTATTATATTTTATTTATCAGATTTGAATATGGAATAAAAATATGCTAGACAGCATACATACTTATTTGATTTTTATTAAATAATTATAATATTGATGATGATGACTAACAATATTGTTGGCTAATGATGATGATGAGCAGCAGCCAGCGAGCTATAGGTAAGTATTTTTTATTTAAAAATTAAAAAACATTTTAATTATTTTAAAAAATAATTATATTTATAAAAAAAATAGTTAAAAAATAAATTTATAAATGATCTATTTTAAAAATAAATACAGAAATGATCCCAATAAATCTCTTAAATGCCTCTACAAACCAAAATCATCAATATATTTGTAATAAAAGGAATGCTAAAAATCCAAATTTACATATTCAGAGTAAATGTAGAATGATGTGGAGAGCACTTAAGAATATAAAAATTATTTTGCCAATGAGTGCTTGCAAAATAAACAGATTAAATTTCTCTAAAAGTAAGAGTTAGATGCATTGAGGGATCAGCCTACAGGTTGTAATTTTGTATTTTTATAGTGGCAGCATTTTACCAAGCTTATTCTTCCAAAATTTCCAACAACAAATAGGATTGAAAAATGTTTCCCTTGATCAATTACACATCAGATTGGAATAGGCGTGTAAACGAGTCGAGTTGAGTTGAAATCGTTCGTAATTTGAGATTGAGCTCGATTAATCAATTGTGTTAGAGCCTGCCCTAAAGCTTAATTCTTCTAGTTCATTCCCACTCATGAGCTGGCATATTTATAATAAAAATAAAATGAAAATGGTTCGACAAATTATTATAATAAAATTATTGTACGAATTAGAAATTAAAACATAAATAATAAAGATTAGTAATGTTGTGTTGGAATAATCATGGTAGTAGATAAATATAAATTTTAACGTCTTAGCTTTATACGAAGATCCGACACATAAAAAAATAAAAAGTGGGGATACAATATTTATAAGAGATGCTAATATTTTTACGTGAAAAATCATAAAAAGGGAAAAACCATCTGACCTGACCCAATTTGAATGAATCCAATATTATTTCTAGTCGATTACAAATGAGGCTCTTCCTTGGAGGAAGGCATTGACTTGATGTAATAAATATACATAATATAAAATGCATTACATGATGAGACTTGAAATAATCACCATTAATATATTTGTTTGGTTAGTAGAATTATAGTCGACAGACGACGAAGATCGGAAAGACCATAGTCTGGTGATGGTGGTTAGAGGGACCGTAGTCGATGAATGACAATGGTCAGAAAAGTTCATTATCTGGCGATGGAGGTCGAAAAGACTGTAGTAGGTTAGTGACGATGGTCGGAAGTCTGACGTTAGGTAGAAATTCAACGATGGACGGAAGTCCGATGGAAATCCGGTGACCGGCGAAAGTTTGGTGACAGGTGGAAGTCTAGCATCACATAGAAGTCTAGCGATGTACAGAAGTCCAACGATGGGCGAAAGTTTGGTGTTGGTTAGAAGTTCGATGAAAGTCTGGCAAAAAGTAGAAGTTCGACAATGGGCGGAAGTTCAACATCAGGTAGAAATCCGGTGATGGGCGAAAGTCTGATGTCAGGTAGAAGTTCCACGGAAATCATGTGATTTGAAGAAGTTCAGCGACGGGCAAAATTCTGGCGTCGGGTAGAAGTCTGACGAAAGTCTAGCGATGAGCATAAATTCGACGATGGGCGAAAGTCCATCGTCAGGTAGAAATCCTGTGACAAGTGAAAGTCCGACGTCGAGTAGAATTAAAAAAAAAAAGTCCAGTGAATGACAAAAGTCAGACAATGGGTGGAAATCCGGCAATCGACAGAAGTCCGACGTCAAGTGGAAGTACAACGAAAGTCTGGTAACTGGAAGAAGTTCGATGACATGTGGAAGTCTGGCATCATGTAGAAGTTCAAAGAAAATCCTACGAATGGTAGAAGTCTAGTGATGGGTGAAAGTATTTCGTCAGGTAGAAGTCCGACAAAAATCCAGTGACAGGCAAAAGTCTAGCGAATAGCGAAAGTCCTGCGACGGGAGAAAGTACGACGTTGGGTAGAAATTTTATGATGGGTGAAAGTCCGACGTCTTATAGAAAATTGGCGACAGGCGAATGTTTGACGTCGGGTAAAGTCCAACAAATATCCAGCAATGGGTTGAAGTCCGATGACGGGTGGAAGTCAGGCGACTGGCAGAAGTTTGGTGTTTTTCGGTGGCCTAAAGGTGGTATAGGAGGAGTCTGGTTGGTTAGAGAACTCTTTCTTCTCTTCCTTCTTGGGCCCCTGCTTCCCCCTCCCTTCCATGAGAAATGTGGGGTTTATTTATAGTTTTCTGAGAGTGACATGGCCAGTAAATAGGAGAAAGATCAAGGGTAAATTGGGAGTGGTTTGAATGGAAGACCAATGTTGAATCCCTTGATCGTGGACCATTTATTGAGCATTTAAATATTTTAATGATATCAAAATTTGGCGATATTAGGTTTGTTGGATTTGTCTTGTTGTGTTGCTCGATTGGACTATAAGCATGTTATGTTTGGAAACTTTTTTGGCAATCTATATTATGGATCGATCCTTCCAAATGTGTTTTGTGTCTTTGATTTAGACTCATTTGGGCCAAGATTGAGTAGAATTTGGTATTGTTGGATTTGTATTTTCGATACATTCAGTTTGACTATAAGTTTGTAAAATTGGAGTTAAATTTTCTGAAATTAAAGTTTAGATGGTCCCAGATTTAATTTTGGAAGTTGCCAACTTGATTTTGCCTCGAGATTCATGCTTGATCAAGCTAATTTTTGATGATATATCAGTTGCCCCATATTTTCGGACACCGAAGCTTGTAGAGCCCAAAAATACATGTCTTAGCATTTCAAATTGGTCAAATTACAAAATTATAATTTTTTTTTTTAAATTACGAGGCGCGACCGCTCTCTGGACATCAACGTGGACCTCCCCTCCGGGCTATGAACCAAGTAAAATACCCATAATTATAAATTAAGCGTGTTCTAAAGTTGGCGCATTTATTGGAGTAAAATTTATGCTCCAAAATAGCTAAAATTTGTTATGGAGGTTCCGCTGAACTTTGAAAGTTACTTTTTATAACTAAATAATTAATTTATTTTTCTGATAATAAATTTATAATTAGTTTTATAAGAAAATTATTATAAACCAAAATAGATGAACAAAAGTACTACCCCTCCCAACTTACCAAAACGCTATGCCAGAACAGGCTGACAAATGCTAAGCAAGCAGGAAAAAAAAAGCAACAAAAATAAAATATCGCTAAAATTAATTTTATAACCCAAAAGATGATGTCAGGAAAAGCAAGTATAATTAGGCTTATGCCAAAAATTACACATTAAGACTTAATTTATAACCATAGATGTTTTATGATATACGTAATTTATAATAATTGTACTACCCCATTTGATATTTATTCAATAGCGAATTTCAAAATAAAGTTATTTTCCGCTCGGAGCGATTTGGAAGGGCGCGCCCATTGGGGCACACGATACTATGACAACCGGTTATAACCAACGTCCTATATGGGGTCCTAGTTGGTTACCCATTGGGTACCCATAGTTTACTCGGATAGGCTTCACCCACCCACGATGACTTTTGGGATGTTGTACCCACCTATACCCATCCACTTTTAATGCTTTTTGAACAAAGTCTGTCATGGATTGATGGCCATGAGGCTTGTTGCCATTTGTTATGATTTCAATCTTTCAAGCCGCATATCAGAATTTACCATAATCACAGCGTGGTTAAGTGTAGCACACAACGTAGCGAGGATTGCAATAATATAAGATATACGATGATTATCAATGTAAATCGATTTATTTCTCGATGTTGAATACCCATCCATACTCACCCACAATGTCATGGGTACCCAATGCAGGGCTCTGGTTATAACCACTTGCATATTAATTTTTTTTCTCGTGGGGCCACAAATTATTTTTTCTAAATGAATTGTGTAGGCGGCCGCTCCAACTTTTTTCTTTAATTTTTTAATTTATTCAAAAAATATCAAAATGAGGCCCAAAAAATTTCAAAAAAAAAAATACTGAAATTTTCTGGAAGAAGTTTGAAAAAATTCAAAAGATTTTGGACAAAAAATTCCCCCCAATTTTGGAATTCCACCCTATTTTTTGGTACTATAAATAGCCCCTTTAGGGCAAGAGAAAAATTGCACATCACCTTCTCCCTTCTTTCCTCTAACTTTCTTATAGTTGAGGCTTTTCACCATTTTGAATATGTGACATCCTATCAAGAACTAAAGCCCTCTATTGTGTAGAAGTTATAATTTTTGTCTTCTTCTTATATTAGAGGTCTTTTACTATTTGAGATATGTGGCATCCCCTATCGAGTATCAGTGTCCCTCTTTTATGTAGAAGGAAATTATTTTTACTTCAATTTTTTTCTCCTTTGAGTTTCTTCATACATTAGAGGCATTCCACTGTTTGAGATAGGTGGCATCCCCTATCAAGTTTTAGTTCCCCTCTTTTTTGTAGAAGTTAGAATTTTTTAGCCTTTCTTTTTCTTCCACTTTAGTTTTCTTCTTACATTAGAGGCATCTCACTATTTGAGATAGGCGACATCCCCTATCAAATTTTAGTGCCCCTTTTTGTATAGAAGGAGCTTTCTCCTCCATTTTCTTCTCATATGTTCTTCTTTTTATATTAGAGACATTCCACTGTTTGAGATAGATGACATACCCTATCAAGTTTCAGTGCCCCACTTTTATGTAGGGGTTACGATGAGAATTTATTATCTCGATAGAAAACTCTGACAGAAGAAGATTAACATCTTTCAACATGTGAGGATGAATTGAAAAGATCTGACAATAATGAAAATCGGGAGGAGAACTAGTGATTGTTGGCATACGAGAAGAATTTTGATGTTATTTGAGCATAAGTCTGTTGACATTTGACAATTGAGTGGAAATCTAACATCAATCGATAGTTGGGTAGAGAGTTTAAGGAGATAATTGGAGAGTGTGCTGTTAATAGCAGTCGAGTGACAAGCCAATGATGGCTGATATGAGGTGAAAGGTCTACGATGGACATCGGGCGAAAGGCCAAGGATGGTGGGTGTCTAGTAGCATTTTGCTAAAGATAATATGCATTCATTCTGAAGTGTGCAAACATCAAAAATGCCTTTCTTTAAAGAAGAAGTTGTAGGAGATGCTTCAATGTGCAATATATAAGAGGTCACTTGAATCCACCAAAGATATTTAACCATTTTGAAGTTATTTTTTGCTTGTGACAAAAACTTATTTGGATGATGCTAATGTACTTTTAATTTTAGCTTATTGTAAAAATAAATATATACTTGAACCTGATGTTGAATCTATGTAACTCTTATGATTTTATGTGTGAATTTGAGATTATTGTATAAGCCCATTAATGCTTATTTCTCACTTGAAATGAACTTATCCTCAATATTAAATTTGTCTTTATCTTTTGAGGTTTTTAAGCCTACTAAGGTCTTTGTATGAGTGTACCTTTTAAGGCTTTTTAGCCTTCTAAGGTCTTTAAATAAGTGATGACCTTGCCAATCACTTATTATCATGGAATCTTTCTAAAGAGAGCGTTGTTCAATCAGAGCATTGATCGATGATGTTAATAAGTTGAAGGAAATCCATAATGAATATTTGACCTATATAAGGTTGCTTATTAGAGCGTTGTTTGATGACATCAACTTTTGTGAAATAGGTTAAGATAATCCACTAATGATATATAAACTAACCGAGGTAGTATGTTAAAGCATTACTCAATGACATTAATATTTATAAAAGAGGTCGAGAGAATCCATCAATGATGTATGACTTATTCGAGGTTGTATATTAGAGCACTGCTCGATAACGTTAACCTTTATAGACGATGTTGAGAGAATCCACCATGAATATATGACCTATCTAAGCTCGTATGTCAGAGTACTACTTGATGATGTTAACCTATATAGAAGAGGTCGAGAGAATCCACCAGAGATGTATGACCTATATGAGGTTATATATCAGAGCACTGCTCAATGACGTTAACATATGTAGAAAAAGTTGAAACAAATCTCCTTGGGATTGATTTTTCCTTGATTGGGAGAGGGTGAAAGCTGCATGTATCCCTAATCAAAAGTGAATAATGTTCTATCTTTATACTGTTATTATCTTTTTGTGGTCAATATTAATACTTTGCTCAAGGAGTAGAGGTCCATCTAAGGATTGCATAAAGCTTAAAATTTTTGGGATGCATCATTACAATTGCTAGAAGCTTTATGATTCTAAGATATAGTCTTGGATATTAGAAGAGTTGGAGGAATCTTTTTGACGACAAATGTAGTCAAGATTTTCTCCAAGTTCATATTTAAGTCCCATGAAATTGATGCAAAAGTAGCTGATGCCAGGATGTTAATACGAATGACCTTTTGAGATTGGAGCAAAAATTGCCACCTAGTCGAGAACCACTTTCCAACATATGACACCAAACTATTGCGTCCTGAAATATTCGTGGTGGTAGAGAAATATAAATTTTAAAATCTTAGATTTATACAAAGAGCAAGCATACAATTAAGTAAAAGGCGAGTGTGCAGTATTTATAAGAGACACCAGGTTTTTTACGCAAAAAATCCTGAAATGGGAAAAAACTCAGGGCCTAGCCAAGTTTAAATAAATCCATTATTATTTGTAGTTGATTACAAATGAGGCCCTTCATTTGGGGAAGACCTTGGATTGATGTAATAAATATACATCATATAAAATGTTTACATGATGGGACTTGAAAGAATCACTATTGATTTATTCGTAGAATCATAGTTAACGGGCGATGGAGGTTGGAAAGACCATAATCTTATGACGGTGGTCAGAGGCACGATAATCGGTGGGCAATAGTGGTCAGTAAATACCGTTATCTAATGGCAGAGGTTAGAAGAACCGTAGTCTCCTGGTGACGATGGTCGAAAGTCCGACGAAGGGTGAAAGTTTGGTGTTAGGCAAAAATTAAATGATGGGCGAAAGTTTGGTGACAAGAAGAAGTTCGGTGATGGGTGAAAGTTTGGCGTTAGATAGAAATCTGATGACTGATGAAAGTTTATCATTTGGTAGAACTTTGACCAAATTATGGTGATGGGTGGAAGTCTGGCGTTGGACAGAAGTCTGGCGAAGGACAAAAGTCTGGCGACTGGCAAAAGTTCAGTGTTAGGTAGAAGTCTGATGAAAGTTTGGAAAAAATCAGAAGTCTAGCGATGAGAGGAAGTCTGGTATTGGATAGAAATTTGGTGACGGGCGAAAGTTAGGCATCAGTTAGAAGTCTGACAAAAATCTGGTGACTAGCAAAAGTATGGCAAAAGGCGAAATTCCCGCATCGGGTAGAAGTTCGGCAAAAGTCCAGCGAACGACAGAAGTCTGGCAATAGGCGAAAGTCCGGTGTTGGGTAGAAATCTGGTGATGGTGGGAAGTCTAGCATCGGGTAGAAGTCTAAAAAAAGTCCAACAATGGGCGAAAGTCTGGTGTCGGATAGAAGTTCGGTGATGGACAGAAGTCCGGCATCATGTAGAAGTCTGATGAGTGTGAGAAGTCCAGAGACGGGTGGAAGTCCGACGTTAGATAGAAGTCCAAAAAAAAATTAGTGACTAGAAGAAGTCTGGTGACCTGCACAAGTCTGGCAACGGGCAGAAGACTGGTATCAGGTAGAAGTCTGACGAAAGACCAATGGCAGACATAATTCTGCCGACAGGTGAGAGTTTGGCGTCCAGTAGAAATCCGACGACGGGTAGAAGTCTAGCATCAGATAGAAATCTGGTGACAGATAGAAGTCCTAGGTCAGGTAAAGTATGAAAAATGTCCAACAACGGGCAAAAGTCCGGCGATGGATGGAAGTCCGCTGATAGGAGGAAGTCCGGCATTGGTCGGTGGCCAGGAGGTGGTCGAGAAGGAGTCTAGTGGTAAGAGAACTCTTTCTTTTCTTCTTGCTTTGGCCCCTCCTTCCCCCTCCCTTCGATGAAAAATGAGGGGTCTATTTATACTTTCTGAGAGTGGCATGACCTTTAAATAGCAGAAAGATTGAGGGTAAATTGGGAATAGTTTGAATGGACGGCCGATGTTGAATCCCTTTGTCGTGAACATTTTATGTAGTATTTGAATGTCTTAATGATATCAAAATTCGGCGATCTTGAGCTTGTTGGATTCGTCTTGTTGAGCCGCTCGATTCAACTAGAAGCATGTCACGTTTGGAAACTTTTTGGCTATCTAAATTATCCATTGATCCTTTCAAATGCACTTCGGGTCATTGATTTGCATTCATTTTGGCTCAGATTGAGTTGAATTTGGTATTGTTGAGTTTGTATTTTTGAGACGTTTAATTCAACTATAAGCTTGCTGAAATTGGATTTTAGATGGTCCCAGATTTAATTTTGAAAGTTACCAACTTTATTTTGCCTTGAGATTTGTGCCCGATCAAGATATTTTTTTGATGATATATCGAATAACATAATATTAGAAGTGAATTATAATTTTTAAAGCATTTTTAATAGTTTTTAAACGTATTTTATATTAGCATTTTTTTAAATGAGCTAGCTTATGAGTTAATGAGTTGAGTCGAGATTGGCTTAAGCTTGACTTGTTGGGTTGCCGAGCTTAGCTCACAAGCCATTCATAGAACCGAGCTTTAACTGGCTAGACTCACTTTCATATGTAAATCGGAGCATATTAATAGAAATATCAAAACTAATTTAACTTTTTGTTTTTAAATATTTAGAATTTATTTCTGTGTCACACAAAATTCTTTTTGCATGTTCTCAATAAATATATTTGTCTAAAAAAAAACCCTTAAGGTTATGTATGTTCAAATCCCATTTTGCAAGAATTTTGACTTTTTAACTATTTTATTTTTATAAGATTTCTGCTTACGGTTTGTTTTGAACGACTGCAGTTATTTATAAAGTTGTTTGAGAAAATGCAATGGAGAAAGTAACTTAATTACTTTAATTATAAAAAGCAATTTTTATTACATAAATTTCTAAAAACTAATGAGAAAGCAGTAGCTAGAAAAGCTGTCCCAAACATTCTTTTAAATTTATAATTTTCTTTGGATCAAAATCATTAGTAAATGCTCCCATAAGATTTAGCTGACTGATGACTTTTTAAATTTTAAGAAGATTTAATCACATACATTGTATATATGTATAAGTCTAACGTACACTGAGTCAAGAATCAGCTGCAGCTTAAATAAAAATAAGGCAGATTATTGAATATTAAAAAATATGTGGCTCACATTACAGGAAATTTATATTAGATACCAATATATATATATATATATAAAGTTTGTAATTTCAGGAAATCTTGCAACTTCATATAAAATGAAGTTGCGGTTGCTCGTAAAGTGATTTGGAGAGCATATCCCGAGCTTTATTTAACGAGTATTTATAATTGTAAAATTACTGTGGAGAAAGCAACTTCACTATTCTAGTTTTAAAAAGTAAGTATCAATCATAAATTTTTTTTAAAAGCAGAGGGAAAGTAATAGCCAAATGAAATTATGATTGATATCTGGAAAAAAAAAATAGTGAGAAAATTGTCTCGAACAGACTCTTAGTGGAAATTCAAATATTGCAATTTCAAATTACCATCTCAGCAAAGTCAAGGTCCATTGTTTGCTTGTGGGCCATTCTATGAGAGATTATTACGTGCGGAGTCTAGACACAGATAACCGTTCGGTTTTGTGACTCTGAACAATAAAAGCGTTGTAAAAGTGCAGGGTGAACAATAAAAGCGTAGTAGTGAACAATACTGCACTTTTACTGTTCAATATTACAAAACCGAATAATTTTCTGTATCCGAATTCTGCACGTAATAATCTCTCCCATTCTAGAGCTTCATGGAGAATAATAAAGGATGCTTCATTATGTCAACAACCTTAAGGAGTTAAGCAGCTTGTAGCTAATTTCAATGCATGACAATTAAGCAGCTGACCACCCACGCAGAAAGAACTGAATGCTTCATAATTTGTATACAATTGAAGAAGAGGATGATATATTAGAAGAAGTCGTTCTAAGCCCTCAAAGTCTTCTGAAGTTCATAACCCTATGGAGAGGACAAGGAAGTGTGAGCAAGATTTCAGAGATATCATCTAGATAACTACACGCAAGTCCAATATGATCTAAGAGGAGGTCATTAAAAGCGTGAAGGGAATGAAATTTCATTTTGTTGTTATTATTAATATGTCACTGAAAAATCAATTTGATTGGGCACGAATTTCAATGCAAATCTGAATTATAAACTTCTAAAATGAAATTCAAGTTTGTCCAAATTACAATTTAAGCAAACTTATAATCAAATTGAACATCTCAAGGATACGAACCCAACAAATTCAAATTCGATCAAATCTGAGCCCAAATAGGCTCAAATCAACGAGCCTAAACATATTTGAAAGCTTCAAAGCAATAATTGGATGACCAAATATTACATTCTTATAGTCGAATCGAACTTTTCGGCGAGACGAATCCAATGAGCCCAAGATTTCTTAATTCCGACATCATTATAACATATAAATATTTGAAGAACACTCTATGATTGAGGAAATTAATATTAACCGTCTAATGGAACAATCCAATTTTGCTTTAGATCTTATCCATATTTACTATGCATGGCACTCCCAAAAAGTAATAAATAGACCCTTATTCTTCATAAGAAGCCACGCGCGAGGCGGGGAGGGGGAGGAAAAATCTAGGGATCTCTATCATAATCTCAAGCCCACGCCGTTGTTGGATCTCTTCCCAAGCATTGACCATCATCAGACTTCTGCCTATTCTTTGATTACCTTCAAATCTCTTCCTAACCACCAACCATCATCGGACTTTTGTCTATTTCTTTGGCCACTGCAGGATCTCTTCCCGACCATCACTAGACTTTCCCCTATTCGTTGGCCACCACAAGATCTCTTCCCAACAACTAACTGCCGCCAAACATCCACCTATCAGTTGACTATCATCAGATATTATCCTGAACCCTGCCGCCATCGGATCTCTTCCCAAATGCTGAGCGTCATCAAAACTTCATTCGACCACTCGACTACGTCCATCATCAAACCTTTGTTGAATCTTCTCCCAACCATAGTCACCAAAATTAAAACTTCCATCATTCAGTCACTATCATTGAAAATTCTCGAGTACCCATATAAAGTTTGGCCAATTCTCTAATCTATTATAATTTTACTATCTTTAAGTTAAGGGACATTTTATAATTTGCTTAGATATTGTAGAATCTTATCACCTTGGTAAGTCCTCAAAGTAATTCCCTCTTTGGGGTTTCCATATAAAAAACTCTAGTGTTCCCTTGTCAACACAATTATCTATTTGTGTGCTAAATTTTTGTGTTTTTCCAAGACAAAAAACTCTTTCAATCTACCGCCATGAATAGTTCTACCTGTATAGTTTGACACCGTATGTGGGAAGCATTCCCAACATACTTCTTTAATGGATAACAACCAACTTCTCAATCAAGAACAACAAAATATTGGTGAACAAGTCTCCACATGCTTCACTTTAGAGGATCATATGTACATGATGGAGGAACTTCAAAGTCAAATCCTTCATTCATTAGAGGAGGATGGACAATAAAGGGTAACATAACAACATAATGGATTTCTCTCTCTGTAATATCAATAAAAGTTTGGAGACAATGTTAATAAAGGATCACCTCTTTTCCCACAAGCTTATCAACTTCTCTAAAAATCAACTAGTTTAACACATCCTTCCCACATTGTTCAGTCACCCATAATCCTCCACGAGTTGTGGAGAAGTTAGATCAATATCATTTTATTGATGCCCATGGTGAAAGTATAAGAGAATACTGCACATCTTATTCAGGTGGAATTCCCTTTGAGGGTATTGAATAAATTTATTCTTTGAAGCAGCTTCCATGAATCATCACCTTTAATAAATGAAATTCTCTAACATCTTATTCTAGTGGGATTCAAGCTACCCACTATTGATCCATATGATGAATCATCTAATTCTTATGAATGCATTGATAATTATAGAACTATCATGCATATGAAATAAACTTATGATGCACTTCATTGCTAGGTCTTCCCTACTACTCTCAAGGGTAACATATGCATATCCAATATTCACCCATCTTGTTAGACTTTTTGTTGCACAATTTATCACTAGTCAAAGAAATATCAAGGACTCCACCCATCTTTCTGGGATTCATCAAAATGGCAGATAAACACTAAAAGAAACTTTAAAAGATTTTTTTTGATTGAGGAGTACATCCAAAATTATTATGAGGTATTTTCTGGGAGGTCTCCGAGCTAGACCAGTCTACTCCTTATTGATGTGAGTGACTGTTTGCTCATACATTGATCTTATTCATCGAGTGAAAGCTCAAATAATTACAGATGAATCCATCAATACTCATCAAAATTAATTTTAGTAATCCTCCTTAAAATAGAAACTCATAAGAATCTGATAAACCAATACAATAAAGAATGCAAGAGAAGTTAAAAATTAATTCTCACCAAATTCATCCAAGGTCACCTAACTACACCGCTTTGAATACATCAATGGCTAATATTTTGATGGAGTTTAAAAATTTTGAACATCTTAAATGGCCAGAGCCCCTGAGGAAGCCAAATGACGGAGATCATTTTGAATACTATAACTTCCACAATTCAAAAGGAAATTAACTAAAAATGCTTTCAATGAAAAGATTAGATTGAGTGTCCAATTCATCAAAGACATTTAGGCCGTCATTTATAAAAGCAATTTATAGACGTTAGCATTAGAATAAAGGAGATCAAAATATTCACTGCAAAAAATTCTAGTATTATTGATTAGTACTGTCATCGTACAAAAATCTTAACTTCTACATCTTTTAAGTAAAATTTCATTTGAATAAAACTTTATATAAACAATTTTGCATATAGCAATAACCCCATAAAGGTATGCCTATGAGTTTACCTTGAAGGGAAGTTAGTAGTGAACAAGGTCCACATTAATAAGATCCTATAAGGGTAAGTAGTTGGCAGGGTCTTTACTCATAACCCTAAAAAAGCATGCTTATGAGGTAGCCTCGAAGGGAGCTAGTAGTGGCAAGGTCCTCACTAGAAAGACTCTAGAAGAGCAAATGGTTGATAGGGTTGCCACTCATTTAAAAATTTTAGAAGGATAAAATCCTTAAAAGATATAGGCACACCAAAAATCTTATAAGGCTAGAAGCACTAAAAGGAAATGTACACTAAAAATCTTAGAAGGCTAAAAGCCTCAAAATGTACATGTACACCAAAAAAATTTTAAAGGCTAAAATCCATAAAAGTTATAGATAAACTAAAAATATAAAAGGCTAAAAATATCAAAAATAAAACAACAACAACAACATCAAGCCTTTGCCCCACAACATGGGGTTGGCTACATGAATCCTTTTTTTTCTATTGTGTCCTATTAAAAGTCAAATTCTTATTTAAATCTAATAATGAAAGATCATTTCTAATATTTTCTAACCAAGCCTTTTTAGGTCTCCCTCTACCTTTCTTAACATAAGTCAAATCTAATACCTCCACTTTCTTAATCAGGTCATTAGAAGGCCTCTGTTTAATGTGACAAAACCATCTAAGTCTACTCTCTCTAATCTTATCTTCCACTGGAGCTTCTCTAATCTTTTCATGTATATGCTCATTTCGTATCCTATCTCCAAGGGTAAAGCCACTCATCCACCTAAGCATCCTCATCTATGCAACACTTAACTTAGTATTGTGCTTCTCTTTTAATGGCCAACATTCTGTACCATAGAGCATTGTAGGTCTCACCACCATCTTATAGAATTTTTCCTTAAGTTTGAGGGGGACTTTTTTATCGCACAACAAGCCTGATGCATTTCTCCATTTCAACCATCCAACTTGAATTTTGCTGATAATATCCCCATCTATTTCACCTTTACTATGAACATTTGATCCAAGATATCTAAATGGGTACTCTTATTAATGACTTGATCGCCCAAAGTCACAATCCTGTCATTAGGTTTATTACCACTAAAATTACACTCCATATATTCCATTTTAGATCTGCTTAAGCAAAAACCTTTAGACTAAAAGGTTGACCTCCATAATTCAAGTTTACCTTCAACTCCCTCTCTTGTTTTATCAACAAGAATAATATCATAAGCAAAATTCATACACAAAGGTACATCGTCTTGCAAGTGTCTAGTGAGAACATCCATGGCCAAAGCAAAAAAGATATGGGCTTAAGGCTGAACGTTGATGCAATCCAACCAAAGTAGGAAAATACTTGGTCAAACCACCTTGTGTTTTAACACAAGTAATAGCTTCTACATACGTATGTTTAATGATTTAAATATAAGCATTATTAACTCCTTTCTTTTCAAGAACTCTCCATAACACTTCTCTTGGAAGTTTATCATATGCTTTCTCTGAACAATAAATATCATATGTAGATCCTACTTATTCTCTCTATATTTCTCCATGAAACCTCTCAATAAATGTATGGCTTCCATAGTAGACCTACCAAGCATGAATCCAAATTGATTTTGAGAAACATTAATTTCACTCTGCAACCTACGCTCCATAACTCGCTCCCATAGTTTTAAAGTATGACACATTAATTTAATTCCCCTATAATTTGCACACTCTTGTGTATCACATTTATTCTTAAAAATAGGAGTTAAGACACTCATTCTTCACTTATATGACATATTTTTAGTCTTCAAAATAGTGTTAAAAAGTTTAGTAAGCTAATAAATTCCTTCATCTCCTAAGCATTTCCATATCTCTATTGAAATATCATAAGGTACAACAGCTTTTCCACACTTCATTTTCTTTAAAGCCTCTCTAACTTTGGTTTTACTAATACATTGATAAAAACAAAAAACTTTATTCTTTTTTAGGTTGCTAAAGTCACTAAATTCAATCTTATTTTCACATTTTTCATTAAAAAATTTAGCAAAATATCTCATCCACCTTTATTGAATATCATCTTCTAAGAAAAGTATGTTTTGATCTTCATCCTTAATACACTATATTTGAACTAAATCATTACTACTCCTATATCTTTGTTTGGATAACTTATACATATATCTTTTTCCCTCCTTAGTATCTAATGTATTATATAAATCATTAAAATCTAAGCTTTTTTGTATTGCAATTAGATTTCTTAGATTTCTTACGAGTCTATTTATAGCTTTCCTAATTATCAAAATTTTTACATCTAAACTAATTTTTATAACAAATCTTCTTATTTTTTTTCTTTTCTTGGATATTTTGATTTCACCGCCAATTATTTTTACTATTAAGAGCTTGTTCCTTTGATACTCTAGGCACATCTTTTACAATATTCTTAATATCACTAGCAACTTTTTCCCACATAACATTAGCATTCTCATATACAGATAAAATCTTAAGATCTAAAATCTTACTATCAAAAATATTTTTGTTAATATTCTTTAAATGCCCCCATCTAATCCTAAAAAATTATTTTACTTTATTTATTATTTTTTGCCCCTTTATCTTAAAGTCCAAAATAAATAATTGATGTTGGGTATATAAATTTTCACTCAGAATAACTTTATAATCTTTGCAATCTAAATGATCTAATTTTCTTATAAGAAAATAATAAATATGCATTTTACTATATCCATTTTTATAATCGATAAGATGCTCATCTCTTATCTTAAATAAGATCTTAGTTATTAAAAAATTATAAGCTAAAGAAAATCTAATATGGTCTTACCACCTTCGTTTGTCATTCCAAACCCATAGCCACCATGAATGCTTTTAAAATCATCTACCTCTCTACCAACATGGGCATTTAAATCTCCTCTAATAAAAACTCTTTCTTCAAGATATACCTTTTGTATTAATTCTTCTAAGTCATTCTAAATTTTTAATTTTGAACCCATGTCCAAACCTACTTGAAGAGCATAAGCACTTATAATATTAACAATCTTATCATCAACAATAATCTTTAAAATAATAATTCTATCTCTAATTCTATTAATTTTTATAACATTATCCTTTAAACTCTTATCTATAATCTCACATACACCATTTCTAGTATGAGTCCTACCCGAATACCATAGTTTATATCCTAAACTATCAATCTCTTCAGCATTCTCTCCAACCTATTTAGTTTCCTAAATGCACAGAATATTTATCTTCATATGAAATATAATATATATTAATTCCATTAATTTTCTTATAAGAGAGCCTATATTTCAAGTTCTTATCCTAATTTTAGTTTCATGGACTAGCTTCTTTGACCACATCCATCCTTGATGTGGGAAGCCTTGCCTATTTAACATGCACTCGGGCACCGGTGCAGCAGCCCTTGCACACTTGTCACTGTATTCAAGCCATACAGTGCGTCACTTTCAGGGGACGCCTTAGCATTAACATAATTTTTTAAAGGATTCATTTCTTGATTATTCTATAAGTTTTATGCTGGCTGTCGACTACTTAACGCAACCCTCCACTTTTCTCATATAGGGCTTGGGACCTAGTAATGACAGTGTTATGAAAAATATAGGTACATCAAAAATCTCAAAAGACTAAAAGCCCTAGATAATATACATTTTCTTTAAATCATAGAATTTAAAAGTTGTATAAGAAATAAATTCTTCTAATTTATTTGCTCTAACTTGGGGAAAGAATAACTGAAAGCATGTAAAAAATGCATAAATGATTTGTTTCTTCTAATGGAAAATTCATAAATTACAATTATTTATACAAGAAGATGGAGTATTTGGTACCTTAAATAAATTGAATCTAAACATCAAGTTCAAAGCATAAGTTAATGCATGTACAAAAATGCATAAATGGTTAATTTCTTCTAAACAAAATATTATAAATTAGAATTAATAATACAAAAGATGGAGTATTTTGTACTTTAAATAAATTGAATCTAAACATCAAAATCATATAAATATCTCAAAGCCATATATAATATTATTATATTTATAAGATGTAAATATAGTAAAATTATGCATTGATTCAATCATACAATATTCTTAATCTAAAATATTGATATTATGATGAAATTAAAATTACATGCATTGAAGTACTTTCATCAATGTCATCTCATACACTATAATGAATCTTGGTGAAGGAGCACGTGCCCGGTCAAACCTTTTTAGGGAATAATCAACATATCATTTAGTAAATAAAATTTCTTATAAATCAATTCAAAATCATCGAAAGTAATAGTAGATGTGGTGTCATCAATTGGTATTTCTCCATGAGACCTTCCTATCACCAGCCTATAAAGGTAGAAGATGATTATATGATGTAATGGAAGCTAAAGTATGAGAAGACAATAATGCCTACCTCCAAACTTTATCTTGTTCCAACACTTCAGGAGCAGGATGGATTCTTTGAACTCCCGGAGAAATGCCTCCCTGATGATAACTCCAAAGTACTTTCGAATCTCTTCCTAACCACCCCACCATATTTCTGCTTGTTTGTTGGTTACTATTAAATCTCTTCCCAACCATTGACCATCTCCAAACTTCTGCTTGTTCATTGATCCCCACTAGATCTCTTTCCGATCATTGACTTTCATTGGACTTCCATTTATTCTTTGGCTTCCACAATATATCTTTATAAGAACTAACTATCGTTGTACTTTCACCTATTCTCTAACTATCATTGGATCTCATCTTGGATGTTGCTATCGCCATATCTCTTCTTGACTGCTAACAATAGTCAAAACATCGTTCAACTACTTGAATACCTCCATCATCAAACATTTGCTAAATCTTCTCCCAATTGCTACCACAAGATTTCTAACATTGTCGTTCGATCACTATCATTGAAAAATGCAAAATACCCATACAAAATTTGTCCAATTATGCAATCTATTATAATTTTACTATTTTCACAATAAGGGACATGTCCACCTTTGTAATCTACTCAGATATAGTAGAATTTTTTCACATAGGTATAACCTTATGATTTTTACCTCCTGGATTTTCTATGTAAAAATCTTTGGTTTTTTTTTTTTGTCTTCTCAATTATCTATTTATGTGCTAAATTTTTATGCATTTTTAAGATGTAAAAAATCTCCCACTCTTCTTCATGAATATTTTTGCCTGCAATAATAATATTAAGAAAAGAGGATAAGACTCCTAAGCATAGTATAATAGTAATATATCTTTATAGGAAAATAAATAAAAAACTACCAATCAACTAGCCATATCTTTTTTTGGTAGATGATTATATTGCATGGTCTTACGATCAGAGCACATCTACTGAATGTCTTTTTGGTAATAAATCCTTGAGGATCTTAACAAATAAATGTAAGTCCTCAATCCTACCAAATAATTTATGAAATCTTAAATTTGAAATCAAGTATGAATTTTTTTTTTAATATTTATGAGTCCTTCTAAAGAAGATATTTCTTACATTTGTTATGCTGAGTAATGACTTCAGGGTCAAACACGGGCCTCATCTTCTAGAACTTTTATTACATCCAGTGAACGTACGCTCCTCTACGTTCGGTTTTAGAACAAAACAGCGCAATACCGAGTACCGAGTTGTACCGAGTTTTTTAAAAAAACTCGGTATTGCGCTGTTTTTGTCTAAAACCGAATGTAGAGGAGCGTACGTTCACTGGATAAAATAAAAGTTCCATCTTCTAATGAGAGGAGCTTGGTTCACACGTCCTAGGCACCTTCCTTATTTGGAAGTTAATAATTCATGATAATATTTGGTCATAAGCAACCATTATTAATGAAATTTATAGAGAAAATGGTGGATTATATAAAATTAATCCTCTCTAAGATAGATAAAAATGTATTTTGATGTAGAAAATGATTGTCTCATCGAGCAAGAATAGTATGCGGTTAAAATTATAAATAGTTCATCCCTTCAACATAATGTTCACGTAGATGAGTTTCTAGATGTTGAAATTTTGTGCCCGACCTATTGTTTTGATATTTTCAAACATTATTAGTTTGTTCACCTATTATTTTCTATAATATATAATGGCTGTTTTTGTGCTTCTAATATTTTAGGAACAACATAGAAGGAGCCAAGTCAAAGAAGATAACTCAACAAATTGTAGCATTGAGTTCAATCAAAACTTGTAATACGATTATTTTTTTCCTGAGTCTTTATGCATTTAGGTGTATGTTGGAAAGACAAGTGAGCTTATTTTAAGTACAACATATAAGGAGCCATGTCAAAGAAGAGAACTAAAAAAATTGTAGAATTTAGTCCAGTCAAAACTTGCAATAAAAGTATGTAAGATTTGTTGCTGAGTTAGCATTAGCAGATCCTGAGAAGGCAGAAGTCGTGATAGATTACCAGCTCCTCCAAGGAATACCTACACATACCCTTTATCTTTTTTCATGTTGAGGGGAGCCAGCTATGGTAGCAACCTTCATCCGAGCACAGAAGTCTTCTGGATGTAAAGGTAGTCCTCTACCTAGCCACCAAGATGTACCTGATGGAAAAGACCGTTTAAGCATTTCAAGATTCGATCAACAAAAATTTGGCACTTTTACCAACTTGATTTTAAGGAATCTTTAGATCTAGAAATTCATTTTCGTCTCTGTAAGATCCAAGCAGCTTGCTTGGGCGGTGCAAGAAATTCTTGAGTCTTTATGTATTTAGGTGTATGTTGGCAAGACAACCAAGCACACAATCATGAGTGGGAATGAAAATTGAATACTTGATTTCTCTGTTAAATCATACTATATTTTTAGTTATTCTAGAAATCAAATAAAGTGTTTAATAAAATTAATCCAATACAACTAATCATACTATACGACCATGGTCGTACATGATGATATTTAATTTGATAAATTCCCATTTTTGAATTTGAGTTTCCAATTTTAGGAATTTGAATTTTAAAATTTGATTTAATTGTACTGTACGAACACATTTGTACTGTAGTATTATTAATGAATGTTGTCAAATTTTGACTATTGATCAAAGAATTGAAGCAGAATGAAATCATGCTTCGCATTCATATTATATAATCCAAGTCATGCAATATGATCAAATAAAGCATTTTATGGACAAATAATGGTTCATATAGAATGATCCTTAATCTGATTTAGTTGATTATACTTACGATTCATATCATACAGTCTAATTTAAAAGAACTTAAGAATGGGTATTGAACTAATCAGATAGTATGATCCATACCTCATACTATACAATTAGTATATTAAAATTTAAAAATTAAGGTTTCCTTCAAAAAAGCCCAATCTGATTCTTTCATAACAAATTTTGTGGGAGACAAGTGAGTAACTAGAGCCAATTTTCCCTAGAGAGGGTTATTTGGAGAGGGTGAAGGTTTTTCCTTGCTTGCGAGATCTTTCCCAATCCATTTGGAAGAGAGAAGGTGAGGTTGAGAGGTTATTCCTTAGACATTTAAGGTTTGTGTGAGAGAGTTCACATGGTTTTCCTCGTCAACTTGCACCTTAATTCCTCGAGTTATAATTTTTGAGCTCTAGGAGAGGAGCACTGGGGAAGTTGCCTTTGGGTGAAAGACTTGTGATTGGCTAAGGAGGCTAGGGAAGTAGCATTTCCACCATTGTGAGGATCAGATGGAGGGAGTTTAGACTTTTCAGAAGGAAGAGCTTAAATTGGTCATTTTATATATTGGAGTGTATAAGAGCTTCTTTGTTTTGTTGAGTGCAAAAGAAGGATTTGCTAGTGAAATTCCCAAAGAAGAGGACCTTTGAGGAGTTGACGTATGTTGAGTTGAACCGAACCACAATAAAAATCTTAGCTTGCTCTTTTTTTCCCACATTTTTATTTCTTGCAACTTCATTATCTTGATTTATGGTATCTATTGTGATTGCTTTAAAGAAATATTTTTAGAAAAAATTTTCAAAAGCTTTTATTTAATCAAAATTAATCTTAAGTAATTTTATTTCTCTTCAAATAAAAGAAATATTTTTAGCACTTTCCTCTCTAAAGTTATATTATACTTTCAAAATCACTTTCTTGTGCATGTGTATTATTGCTTAGTTAAAGTTTTTTTTTAATAACAAATACACCCCCTCTTGGTTGTGCCATGATACTTTTAAGTGGTATCACAACATGTTATTACTTTTTTTGGTTTAATCATCTCAAGTAGACTAAAGCGAGGATTCTTTTTTTTTTTTTTTTTTGAGAAAATGCAAAGAACAATAATTTTATTAAAGAAACTAAGTACAAGTAAACTCCTTCTTCAATAAATGAAGAAAAGAAGGAGGAATACTACTATCATTCAGATCCTTCCAAAAGAAATCTGAATAAAGAGCAAAGTTAGCACATACATCAGCTAACTTATTACATTCTCTTTTAGCAAAAGAAAAAATAACTTGCTTAAAACCTTTAAGAAAATCTAAATCCTTAGGGTTTAGATATTATTCTGAAATAGAATTATTATGAAAAGCCCTTTGAAAGAGAAGAATAACATTATGATTATCACATTCAATCATAATACCTTTAGCATCAAGCATCCACTCTTGAACAACTTCCTTAATGAGAGAATAGAAAGTACTTCAACTTGAGCAATATCCCAGTGGTTAATGCTGAAACCAAATGCTCCATAAAATCTTCCTTTTTCATCTCTGAAGACACCTCCTATTCCATCTTCATAGTTACTGGATAAAGAAGCATCAACATTGCATTTAATCCAGCCAGGAGGTGGAGGAAGCCAAGCTGTCGTACCCAGAACTAAGTGCTGATTAGCTTCCCAGTTATCCCAAACTAGATTGCCACGAAAAGATCCAACTGCATATTCTAATGCATTAGCTGCTAAGAAAGAACAACTTTCTTCATTTCCACCATGAATTATTTTATTTCTGCTCTTCCAACAGCAAAAAACCAAAGAACAGTATAAATTTTCGATGATAGGATTCTGCATCGATATCTTCCTTAATTCATTTTTACAAATTTCCAGTGAATTAAAGGAAGGCAAATGAAAATTCCACCTATCCAGTTTACTGCAGACATTATTGATAATTCTACACTTCACAGCAATATGTTTCGAATCTTCCATACTTTGACAAAGTCGTGGACATCCATTATCATCAATTATACCTCAATGATTTTGAAAACATTTAGTTGGTAAAGCATTACTACAAAGATGCCACCAAAACAATTCAACTTGGGGTCTAAGTTTGAGCTTTTTTGTCCAATTCCAGTTTAGATTATTTAGGTCATGTTCTCTAGTTTTTTCAAAAGCTAGAGCAACAACTAATTTACCATAGCATTTAGAAATAAATTCCAAACGGTCACATTCAGAATTAGAGAAGATGGGAACTTGACTGATTAACTGGATGAGTTGCAAACCAAAAAACTTCTTTAAGTATTCAACATTCCATTCACCATTTTTGATAAAAGCTGAAAGATTACAAGTATTTTGATCCATTATAGATGTAAAAGTAGGCCACTTATTTAAGCTTTTATCCAAAAGCCAAACATCATTCATAGTATTCACATTTTTTTCCATTACAAATCTTCCATCTTAAAAGAGGGTAAAGGAATTTTGCTCCATTTAAAATGATTTTCCATGAAGAAGAGGAATAACATCTATTTCCACCATCCCAAAGATCATTCCCATATCTTGTCGTAAGAGTCTTATTCAATAAAGAAGAAGGATTTGAAATAAAGTTAAGATCCAATTTGGCTCTCAATGGACCAATTCTATCAAGCACCGATTTCACCCCTCTACCTCCTTTGTTCTTCGGTTTACACATTACTTCCCATGCAATAAATGAATACCAAAGCTCCCATCTCTTTTATTCCATAAAAAATTTCTGCACATCTTATATATCTTTTTTAATATACTCAAAGGAACAAGAGATAGAGTAGAAACAAAAATGGGCAAGGAAAGGAAGGAAGCGTTTAACAAAACAATTTTTCCAGATAGAGAAATGAACTTGTTTCCCCACATATTCAATTTGGAAACAGCTTTGCCAATTAAATAATTGAAGTCTGATTTAACAAGTCTTCTTAAAACAATCTTAATAGCAATTAAATTCAGCTCTTTCTTAACTCTAAATTTCATCAATCTAGAGAGAATTTTAATAGAACTTCTAGAAACGGATTTACTAAAAAGTAATGAAGACTTGCCTGTATTAATAACTTGCCTAGTCCACTTGCAGTAATTCTTCAAGATTGCTGAAATTGTCTTCAAGCTCGTCTTTTTAGCCTCTGAAAAGATGATTATATCATCTGCATACATAAGGTGAGATATCAAAGGAGCATTTGGAGAAATCCTCATCCCAATCTTACTTCCATTCCTTGAAAATTCTTCAGATAGTAGTTGGGAGCACATGATAAAGAGGTAAGGTGAAAGTGGACATCCTTGTCTAAATCCACATTTAGACTCAATCCAATTTGAGTACTTTCCATTAATTAAAATAGAGAATTTCGGATTCATAATACATTCCATAATAAGATATGAAATTTTGTTGGAAAACCAAACCAATGAAGCACTTGATTGAGAGTAGACCAACACATGCTATCGTATTCTTGCTCCATATCAACTTTGATAGAAACAAAACCTTTTTTAGATTTGGAAAATCTAAATTTGTTAAATAGTTCTTGAGCAAGAAGAATTTGATCTGACATAAGTCTCCCTTTAACAAAAGCATATTGAACCTCTGAAATAATCTTGGGAAATAGAATACTCATTATATTAAGTAACATGCTGGCCACAATTTTGTAGATTGTATTACATAGGCTAATGGGTCTGAAATTAGAAGGAAAAAGAGGATTTTTTACCTTAGGGATGAGCACCACATTAGTATGTTTCCAATCCATGCACATAGAATCTGTCTTGAAGAAATGATTAATGGCATTCCACATATCATTGTAAATAATATGCCAATAAGCTTTGATAAAGGAATATGTAATTCCATCTCTACCCGATGCTTTATTCGAACCCAATTTTTCAACAACTGCTTCTAATTCTTCTTTAGAAAATTCTCTGTTAAGCAATATAGAGTTAGCAACATCAATTGCTTTAGAACAAGGAGGCCAATTATCCAAGGAGCATATTCTATTACGCCATTTGTTTTTGAAGAAATTCAAAAACTCTTCAGTAATTTCATCCTGATTATCAATTAGAAAACATGTACCATTGTTAATATGATTGATCCAATTCGTGTTTCTTCTAGTTGAAGCAGAGGCATGAAAGAATTTCGAATTACTATCTCCATCCTTGAGCCAACGTGTTTTAGATCTTTACCTCCACCATGTGCATAAACGTCCAAGTGTTGCATTCAATTCCCGAACTTTGGATCTCAACAGATCAATTTTCTGATCAGAAAAACCAACAGAAGTTGATTCTTCTTCTTGTAGCTCCAAAATATCCTTTTTTAAATTATTCTTCAGCTTGGTTAAGCTTTCATGCTTGGCTTTATTCCAAAAAAATAGGGCTTTTAAGGAACGTCTAAATTTGTTGTTCAAAATAATGTCTGCATTGCCTCTAAATTGTTTATTCCAAGCAAACCAAACCACCGAGTGAGAAGCTAGATAAGAAAGCCAAGTATCTTCAAATCTCAGATTATACTTTTTGTGAGAAGTAGGAGAAGAAATCCTTAACATAATAGGACAATGGCCAGATGCAATACGTGCTAGATGTTTGACTACAGCAATTTTCAGATGATTCAAAGCACTGCAGTTAAGAATACAGCGATCTAATCTTTCTAAGATCCGGGCCTTCCCAGTTTTATTGTTACACCAAGTATAGTTTGGACCAATGAATTTAGTATCGTGAAAATCACAATCCCTCATGAATGAAAGCATGTCTTGAGTTCCTTGAGACAAAGAAAATTTTTTCCTCCTTTTTTTTCATCTTGAGATAAGATGCAATTAAAGTCTCTTCCCATAACCATAGGAAGCTTGGTTGATTTAAATTTCTCCAAATTGTTCCAAAGAATTCTTCTTTCACAACAATCAGTGCTACCATAGATGGTGGCTATGATCCAAGATGATTTGTTTGTAATGCTCAATTCTCCCACTACTAGCTGATTTGAAGCTTCTGTAACTGAAAAACTGGCCAAATCCGACCTCCAACAAATCATAATTCCACCAGATAAACCTCTAGCTGGAAATAAATATAAATCCCACATGTCTCCTATAAATCTTTTAAACTCCAAAGGATCTATAGAAGAAATTTTGGTCTCAATAAGGCCCACAAAAATTGCATTGGGAACATCTAGGAGGTCGATAAAGCATGCAAGTGTCACAGTATTTGATCTTCACCGTGATGCCATTAACTATCACATCCTTCATGCGAGGCGAAGGCATTTGTGGCATCTGCACACCCCCAACATCAATACTCCTATCAAGGCCTTTGGGTTCAGGAGGTTGTGTGTTACGGGGTATGATACCTGGATCTCTTCCAGAAGAGAGAAGCAAAAGACATAAATCCTGAAGGTAATATGTGTGAATATATAATGATCATAAGCTCCTCTTACACTCAGATTAATATAACAAAAATACAGTTTTCAGATAAATGACAATAGTTGTGTTACTAATAAAAAGAACGCAAGGAATTGATAGCATACATACTATACCCACATGCTGCCTTGTAATGTTTTCTCTCCATTTTCTTTCTAATAATACTCAACAGCTGGGCTAGTAAGTCAGGCTAGACTGCTAGATATTTTCGTTCTAAAAGATCCTCACTGTTTTTGGTAAAAAATTGAGAGCATATTATTCATTCTAAAAGATCCTTTTTTGGTTTATCAATGGACGTTATTATATACCTTACAGTAAGAATACTTGCGTCATCAAGATAAAGCAAACATTCAAAACTTACAATGGCACTTTATGAATACATTTGCAAAAGAACACCAGCTTCCAATGAAGGAAAATGCCTCCCCAGTGCAGCAGGGATGACATGGGGCACAACAAAACATGAACTTGGTGACAAGGAAAATATTGAAATTATAACTCAAATTTGTAATCATGCTCTAATTGACTATGTAAATTTCAAGCAGAAAAAATGCTAAGAGATAGATAGTGTGAGGAAGAATGCAAAAGAACCCAAAGCATGACTTAGGTAAATAAATGAGCTAGAGTTGCATAAGTTGTTCCCCATGTGTAACTGAAACATGTCCAAGCTGCGCCCCTAAGGTTTCTAAAAAATGTAAGAAAATTAAAAAAAAAAAAAATGAAAACAAAAAAAAACACAAAATACCTGT
>NW_021319750.1:369101-429993 GCF_001605985.2 Dendrobium catenatum | reverse complement strand
GTATTGATGTAATTGATGTTATCGATTGCTATGATAGAGATTGTAGAGATTTGATACACGCATTGATTTCTTGAGCTTTATGGATTCTCTACTGTTCATTGATTTTATCGACTTCTGTTCCGTATTGATTTTCGTATCTGCATTGATTCATTGATCATGTACGACTGATCGATTTGACTTGATTTGATTGACCTGCATATTGTTTCCAGTGTCGTGCTTTGATTTCAGTGGTAGGCTTTGGTAACCCGCTGGGCTATTTAAGCTCATTATATGTGGTTAATATTTCAGGTGCAGAGCCTCCCGCGTGAAGCTTCTTCGATAGCTGTAGCTTTGTTTTTTTTTGTAGCCCTTGGTAGGCTTTTGTTTTGTAGCCGTATGACTATTGTACATATTCTTTTGGACTCTCTCTGGACTGAAAAAAAATAATATGGAAAAAAAGAATGTCAGATGAATCCTTTCACTATTGATATCTGGGACGTTACACAATAGTCTGTATTAGTACTTAGTATGTATTTACATCCATAACCATAAACTTAGAGATTTAATCAGACATGGATAATAAAAAAAATAAATTCATGTTCATTTCATTCATATAAGAAAAAGATACATGAGAATTACCAAAGATAAATGTCACCTAAAAGGTTCCATTGATATTATCCACACTATTTCCTCCAACAACATAATTGCTTACATAATACAAGCAAAGATCTCCTAATGAAAGTATCTAGCTCTTCGCTAGCCTCCCTTAGAATTTACTCTATGGGAAAATTAAAGGAAAACTCTTAAAAGTATAAGACTTCACTTAAAATGACTAAAATAAAAAAAAAATAAAAAATATTTATAACAAGTATATGAATGGACTTAGGTACCCGCTAGAGTGCTAGGCTAACCTGTCATGGTAATTATTTGAAGTGGTACATCTTTTGGTAGAGTTTGCATGGCTCCTCGGTTTGATAACTGTTCAATTATAATGCTATAAAAGTTCAGCACTGCTTCAAAGTGGAATCCATCATTACAGTGTTTAGATGCTGAGCGATCTAATACTTATTTTCTTGAGACTCCAGTAATGCAATGCAAACTTTTGGTGTAGTTGCACGATGATGCACTGTGGTGCTGATCTTGGCTCTATCATGGTGTTAATCCTTCTAAAATTCTAGAGCGGCTGGTACTATAATGTTTGAATTATACATTGGGGCATTGTAGATGGAAATGCTATGATGCTGATCTGTGGGTGCTGTGGCACACGTTCAACACTTGTGAATTTTTACCTTCTCTTGAACAATGCATAAATATAATTAAAATAATACATTCTCACTAAATTTTACCATAATAAATAACATATACTTTCACTTAATAATCAACACTCTAGTTTGCAAAAAAGAATTAAATGAGTTAAAAAATAATCTTAAGGATAAAAAAAGAGAGCATATTGATTTAGAACGTGCATTTAAATGAATAGAAGAATTGGCTTTAAATTTGGATTATAGGGAGGATGAAACATATTTTAAATTAGGAATTTAGAAAAGATCAAATGAAGTATTATAAAAGGAAATTAATATATTAAAGGCTAACACATAATGATATGTGTAAACATTGCTTAGAAGAGTACTGCATGCATACTCATCATATAAGGAAAAACCATCATTGCAAAAGTTTGCTCATTCATTCCTTGGTGTTGGGTATTTTTCTTTCAATATGGCAGGACACATTACATGAGTCTATCTACTTCCAGTCCACCATATCACATGATATACTTGGAGGTTTGAAGCCTCATTAACATAGCATGGCTTGACCACATTTTCTCACACTTTAGGACCCTAGTTGGTCTAGTTCCAAAACACTCACCTTTATTTATTTTGTAGGCATGCCTTCACTAGGGGTCCAATGAAGGCATGTGGTACCTGGATAGTTAATGCTTACGCATATGTCAGGATATATATAAAAAAAATTATCACGCTAAATTCCAGGAGTGGAGGAAAAGTAACATTGAGAAAAAAATACTACAAGAAAGGCTTTTAAAATAGGAGCTGTAGATAAACAAAATGGCTTTACTATTCAAAGTATAACTTATTGATCAAAGGGTTAAAGTATAACTTATTGATCATTATTAATCAAAGGGTTAAAGTATAACTTATTGATCATTAGTCAACTTTGTGATAAGGGCTTTAATGTAAAATTCTTTTTTGAGAAATGTTTGATTTTTCTTGATACTTAGCTTATTTTGCATGGTTTTTGAGTCAATAATGCTTACATGATTGATTTAAAATTTTAATTAATCTAACAAAGATACACTATACAAAAACCACTACAGATGAGGCTTGATTGTGGCATAGGAGTCTATGTCAAACAAGTATGAGGATAAAAAAAAAAAAAAATTTACACATAGAGACCTAGTTAGAGGAGTACCCAAGTTAGAGTTCATGTAATACTCAGTGAAGTAATGCTCAATTGTGCCTATTCTAACATAATTTAGTAACGATAATCTACTAAAATTTCTACATTTACAACTCTTGCATTTATCTATAAGTGTTATATATGCATAGAAGTGACTGAATCTATTCTAAAGTGAGTCTCAAGGGGTTACTGACATGAAAAAAAATTTGGAATTTTACCCTTGGGAGCACCACGGTGATGGGGTGGTGGGGATACATTATTGAGCTCTTGGATTTTTTTTTTGGACTAATCAAGCGGAGCCGCTGCCTGGAGCTTCACAACATTGGGTTAAAATTTTATAAAATAATTAAAATTCACTTCTTTTCATTTTAATTAAAAACTACCCCTCTTAAGCAGCCATTTAGAGAAATGATGAATGATTAGAGAGAGAAAGTGAGGTTTTGTTGACTCAAGTCCATTTTTACTTCTAGTCCAATTCTAAAAATTATTGAGATAGAGTTAGGTTACATTTCACCTATCTTTGTTTTTAAAAATATAAAATTTTGGGATTTTTATTTATTTATAATTTTTGTATAGCATAAGATGGGGATAATGTTGCACTCGTTAAACTTTCACTATGTAACTTTGTATATGTTGTAGATACGACCATTTTACATATTTAGATATCATTCTAAAAAATTCTACCTAGTAACTTAAAAAGTATGCCATTTTTATCAAATAAAAAAATAATTCTTATTCTAAAAAATAATACATGATGTTAAAGTTTCAAAATAATGTTCTTAATTGTCCCCAGCAATCTAGTGACTTTGAAACTTTGAAATTTTGCATAGTAGATGAATTTGTTACATATTGGTAAAGTATTACGTGCCTTTTTTAATAGATTCATTTACATTCATTTAATGATAATGAAATTATATCTATAATTATCTTCTTGAACTTTAGCTATTTTATGGAGATCTTTCATTGGTGAAAGTTTTGTTTTGTTGAATGCACTAGGAGTTTTAAGGGCTTGAATTTCATAATATCTAATATCTGCTAAGTTAAGAGCCTTATGGGTCTATTTTCAGATATGATATCATAGGTATTTATAAGGGCCTGAATTTTTTATGGGAGGTATACAGGCCTGAGGGGAATTTATTATTTTTTGCTATGATATATAAAGTATTTATTTATTTTCTTTTCCAATATTGTTTATTGAGTTTTGATAACTATAAACATTATTTTACTTGGCATAATGAATTATGATTAACTATTTTAAACTTTAGTTAAATGTATAATGGATTGGTTATAGAAAATTTAGATCGGTGGATGTGACCTGCTAAGCTATGTTTGCTCACACCAATTCCTCATCCTATTTCATGTTGGATAAAAGGAAAAAGATCTAGTGGAATTAGCTTTGGTCCCACGTTCTGATTTATCTGAGTTAGCTTAGGTATTCTCTTATTTTTTTGTAGTCATGGTTAGTTCTACTTATTTTATTTTGGTATGTACCCATTTACTGTAATATGCAAAATTTATTATATTTTTTGAAGATGAATGAAAAAGAAAAAAAATTTATGGGTGAGTTTACTTTCTATTATTTACAAGTTAATTAGTCGCTATATAGTCTATTTTAAATTAAATAAATATAGAAATTCTCCTAAATATAGATCTTGGGCTTGTTCTATTACCAGTCAAAATGATATGACATGCTCTTTCTATGGATAATATTGGATTGGGTTTTGACAGTTCAACAAGGAGCATCTATATGAAGCGTGTTAGCTAGGTAAGAAGGTCAAGTCCTCTTTTCACTGCCTTAAGATTATTAGCACTAATAGATAAGTTGAGACTTCATGTATGGACCTATTTGGATGCATTAGTATATAAATCTAGGAGGAAAATCATATGGGTTTTTTTTATTATAGATGAGTTTACTAGGTTTACTCGGGTCAAGTTCATAGTTAATAAAGGTGATTCATTTGAGGAGTTTTGAATTTTCTCCCATTGGATTCAAAGAAAGTTAGGATGCACAATTTCCACTTTCCATAATGACCATAGAGGAGAATTTAAAAATGATAGATTTAAATCTTTTATGAAGAGGTTAGGATTGAGCACAAGTTTTCTATACCTAGGATTCCTTAGCAAAATGGAATAGTAGAAAGAAAGAATAGGACCTTGGTAGAAGTAACTAAAGCTTTGTTAAATGAATAAAGTATGCCAAAATACTTCAGAGTTAAGGTAGTAAATGCAATATGTTATATGTTAAATAGGGTGAATATCTGCTCTAAATTAAATAAAATCCTCAACAAGTATTTGAAGGGTATAACTCTAAAGTTTACCCACCTATATGTCTTAGGATGTAATTTTTTTTGGTACTTAATACTAAAAAATCTAATTTGGGAAACTCTTGTATTAAGTCTAATGAAGCATTATTTTTAGGATATTTAGTATGGTCTTCAATAAGAAAATATAAGTAGTAGAAGAATCAACCCTATTATATTTGGTAATACTTATAGGGATACTCCATTTAGAGAAGAGAATTAAGATGGTGACATCACCATTGGAATTCAAAATATAAGCTTAAAAGATAGTGAAGCAACTCGAGATCCCTTTCCAAGAGAGTGGGGATATGCATCTAGCCATCATAGAGAGCTAATCATAGGAGACTCAATATGAGTCAGGACTAGACACAAACACATAACCTTCATTTCTATGGTAAAAACCACTAGTGTAGAACAAGCATGAAAGGATAGATTTGGGATTGTAGCAATGCAAAAGAATAGAATTAATTTGTAAAAAAAATATTGTACGAAAGTTTGTGATTAGACCTTCCAGTCATAATGTAATTGGAATGACATGGATATTTAAGAATAAACTAAATGACTCTGGATTAGTTGTGAGAAATATGGCTAGATTAGTTACAAAGGGCTATAATCAAATAGAATTTATACATTTTGAGGAAACCATTGCTCCAATCTATTGGTTAGAGGCCATTAGTGTACTATTAGTAATCGCTTAATTTAAAGGATTTAATTTGTACTAGATGGATGTAAATATTACTTTTATGAATTGAGTAATTAAAGAAGATGTTTATGTGGAATAGTCCACATGATTGATAGTTCAACATTACCTAATCATGTGTTCAAGCTCAAAAAGGCAATGTATAGATAGAAGCAAGCACCTAGGGTAAGGTATGATAAACTTAGTACCTTTCTCTTAGAGAAGTTTTTTTATGAAGGGCACGGTAGATACCATAATATTTATTAAAAGAATAAGAGATGAGATACTAATTATGCATAACTATATGGATGTCATTCTTTTTGGATCCACCGATGATAATCTATACAAATAATTATCTCCCACTATTAATTGTTTTACCAAACAAAATAGAAGACTTGTTGAAGTTATTTGCTTGACCTGACCACATGCTATACTCTGATAGGATCTTCTTCAACTTTTTCATATTTCTTATTTTAGCATCTAAAAATAATAGAATATCATCTGCATACAACATAAGAGAAATGTGATCTGCAGTAGGAGTAATTTTGATTCTAAGCTTCATACCTTTCTAAATGAACAAATTTGAAAGTAATTGTGAGCACATAATGAATAAAAATGGAGATAAAGGAAATCCTTTTAGAAAGCCATTTTTTTCCTCTATCCACTTTGAATTACACCCATTTATCATAATGGAGAACTTTGGATCAACCACACATTCCATCAACAAATTGGAGAATTTACTAGGAAATCCCATGTATTTAAGCTCCTATTCTAAAGAAGACCAACACATGCTATCATAAGCTTGTTCGATATCAATTTTTATAGCTAATAGACCTTCCTTAGATTTAGAAAATTTGATTTTGCTGAACACTTCCTGAGCCAAAAGAATGTGATCTGAAATTGATCTTCCTCTAAAAAATGCCACCTTCTTTTTAGAGATAATTTTTGGAATCACCATCTATAGTCTATTTAACAAAATTTTAGCCATAATTTTGTAAATAGTTTTGCAGAGACTGATAGGACAATAGTTTGAAGTAGTCAAAAGATTTTGTACTTTAGGGATTCAAACAATAAGAGTCTCTTTCCAGTATTAACAAAGCTTTCCAGAAGAAAAAAAATAAAATCATTTGAAATTGAAGAGGCCAATTACTCAACTTACACTTTCTACTCCTCTATTTGTCTTTAAAATAATTGAAAAACACTTCTTCAATATCCTTGTGATCTTCAACCAGAAATCCATTACCGTCTTTAACTTGATTGATCCAATTTCGTTGTCTTCTCGCACTAGCAAAGTAATGAAAAAACTTTGTATTAGAATCCTCCTCTTCAATCCATTTAACTTTAGCTCTTTGCCTCTTCCAAGAGTTCAAACGAGCAATATTCACATTAAATTCACCAACCTTTGATCTTAAAAGGAACAATTTATCATCACTTAACCAACCAACCTCGGCTTCCTCCACTTGAAGTTACAAAATCTATTTCTTAAGATCCTCCTTTAAAGACATAAAATTCTTCAATTTAGCTTTACTCTAGAAAAATAAAGCCTTCAAAGCCCTTCTACACTACAAATTGAGACACTGCATAGCATCACCATCCGTTCTCTTCTTCCAAGAATTCAAAACAATGATATAAGAAGCATGATAAGAAGCCCAAATATCTTCAAACATAAGAATACCCTTCTTCTTCATAGGTGATTTAAATATTTTCAACACAATAGGAAAATGGTCCGAAGACACTCTAGCAATATGTCGAACAACTACAAGATGAATTTTCTCTATAGCAATAGATTTCAACAAACATCTATCCAATCTCTCCAAATCCTTACACTACCATTTTTATTATTACACCATGTAAATTTAGGTCCCACTAACCCAACTTCATGTAAGTCATTGTTATTCATAAAGATCCTCATCTCCTTAGGACCTTGGGAAAAAACAAATCCCCCCTATTCTCCTCTTGAGAATAAATACAATTGAAATCCCCTCATATAATTGAATGAATCTTTCAGTGAGAGAAAGATTAAAGAGAATCCCATAAATTTCTTCTTTTATACAAATCCTTTCTACCATAAATAGTAGAAACCATCCCTTTCCCCTTATTAATAACATCTAGCTCCCGAATCACATATTGAGCTGAAGTATCAAATATAGAAAAAGAAGCCAAATTTGATATCCAAATAACCATAATCCCTCCCGATAAACCATCATACAAAAAAAGAAAATAATTCCAATCTGAACCCATAAATTTATTGAATTCCATTCTATCAATACTACCCATTTTATTCTCCACAATACCCACAATAAACACATCAAATTCTTTCACAAATTCTTTTAAATAAAGTGAGGCCTCTTTCTTATTTTCCCCTCTACAATTCCAAAATGCTATGGAACTTATTTCTTAATCAAGGGGGATGATCTACCACTATTCCCTCTATTTCCAACATATAAATTCCTTCCATGAGGTAGATTTTCCATCGGACCAAGTGTTTAAGCTCCTTAGCTAGCTTAACTTGACAAATTTCTGAGCTACCAACAACCAGCTTACACATATTCAATTTATCATCTTTATTATTCTTCTCTAAAATGCTTTTGGAAGCATTAACATTATCATCTTATTTTCACCATTACCAATTAAAGCTTCAAATCTATTAACAACAATTGGAATATCTTCTGAGAAAGAAATCATACCATGCTAAGTCTGAATATTTGACTACAACATGTCTACAGAAAACTAGTTACAATTCATTTCAGCTTCTCCTTGTAAAGCAACATCATCATTAACAAGTTCTTCAGCAAAACATCTCAGTTCAACTTTTGACAGGCCATCTCGCTCCATGATTCGATCACCAATAGCAACAGTATCCACAACACTATACTTATGACTAATTTCACCCTCTTCGTAATCACATTAACTTCCTTATTACTGTCCATCATCACATTAGTCACATCTTCAATTTCAACACCAACAACTTTATTTGGTTCCACATTATTTGAACTTATAGGAAATTTCTTCCTATACATACTCTGCCTGGGCTTAAAATTTGATCATGATAGACCATATTTCTTTCCTCTCTTATAATTCACATGCATCTAGGGTCTATATGTTGAGACTTTATTAATTTCAGCTTGAAAAGCATTCTAAGGCTTTTTATGAGTTAGTTCAATAACATCATTCACCATTTCCTTGACATCAATCCTTCTATTGAAGCAAGCACTCCTATCATGCCCAATTTGTCCACATTCATAACAAAAAGAAGAGATTTTTTCATACTCAATCTTTTGAGAAAATCTTCCCACCATTCCTTCCACCCAAATTCCTAAGGGAAAATGTTGATCAAACTTTATACGAACACAAGCTCTAGCAAATTCTCTTCTCCCCCATTAAAAAATATTTCCATCTAACATTAAAGGAGTTCCCACCATAGAAGCAATTCTAACCACATTCACCTCATCCCAACATTGTAAAGGCAATTGAGGCATTCTAGTCCATTAGGAGAAGGCAGCCCCTTTAATGATAATGAAGAAAAGTTCAAGGACCATTTTTCAAGTCCAATAATATGACTGTTTACATACCATGGCCCTTCCATAAGCACTGTTTCTACAACTTCTAGAGATTTAAATGAACACAAAAACCATCCAATTCCTAGAGAAGTAAAATGAAACTCACCAAATTGAACCCATTGTCTTCTTAATTCCCATGCCACAATATGAGAAGGGATCTCTTTTCCAAATACCTTAACTACTACCACAAATTGTAACTATTTGAATTGGAAATCTCACTAGGAGCATGCAACTTCACAGCTACACCATCTGCTATCAATAAAGACTCTTCATCTTTAAATTTAATCTTTATGTAAGAATTCCTAGAAAATGGATTCACAACAGATTTATTATCAACCTTGTTCACAAAAGATTCCTTGATATTATTCAACAAATTAGAACCCTCCCTTCCATTATCTGAGGATACCTCCACAAAAATTGGATCAGTTTCTCCATTCACAAGCATCGAACATCTATTTTCTTCAACAATTAAATTTCCTTCAGGCATATCATTGAAACTACCGAACCTATTAATGAAAATCTTCATCTCCGACGATGATGCCACAAAATCAGTATTCTTCAATACAGGAGATTTAGAAAATTGTGGTGCTTTAAATTCAAATTTTGCAACAATATCTTTGCCTTTAACATCCACAACAGTACTTTCCTTTATAATAATAGCAACATACTCTCTAATCACCAAAGGAGAAGCCTTCGGCAATCTAGTTGAAAAATCTCCATTTGACATCATTCTTCAATCATTAGTCTTATTCAAACTCCATTTATTTTGAATCAGAGTGACTCCTTTGGGGTTCATCGGAGAAGCGACCACCGATGGCCGGAGGCCATCTACTGCCATCCACAAATGTCTACAAAAAACTAGAAGTAGACTGCAAATATTTGAAAAAGGAAACACTCTCTAGAAATGGGACTCTCTCTGTAGAAATAGATTTTAGTTGAAGTTGGGAGAATCATATTCCTCTAATTGAATTTTCCTATAATAATAATTTTTAATCAAGCATATGTATGACTCCTAACAAAGCTCTATATGATAGGAGGTGTAGAACTTTGCTATATTTGGACAAAAGTGATTGAAAGTAGTTTGATTTGGCTAGCCATAGTTAATGATGTTACAGAAAAGATCTATCTGATGAGAGATAGATTAAGCAATGTAAGATAGATAAAAATAGTGTTATGATGCAAAGCACCGAGCTGTGGAATTCCATGTTAGAGATTTTGTATATATATAGATCAAACCTATAAAAGTCATAAGCAAGTTTGGAAAAGAAGGAAAGTTGAGTCCAAGGCTTGTTAGATCATTTGAAATAATCAAAATGATTAGAAAGCCTGCCTAAACTTTATAGATGCCAAAGAATATATATGAGAATCATAGTGTTTTCCACTTGTCATCTTTAAGAAAATGAATATATGATTCTAAGAATCGAGTATCTATAGATGAGGTTAAGATACATCTAAAATTGAGCTATAAAGATGAATCAAAAAGGATTTTGGCATATGATGTTAGAAGATCAAGGAATAAACATACTCTTATGGTCAAGGTCATGTTGAGTCAAATGATAAAAAAATAAGCCACTTAGGAGAAGAAATCTAAGATGAGGTAGTTGCACCTTAATTTATTTCTCTAATTTGAGTTTTAAAATATTGAGGATGACATTTTTGTTAGGATGAGAGGAATGTAATACCCAGTGAGGCAGTACTTATTTGTACCTATTCTAACCTAACCTGATATGGGTAACCTATAAAAAGTTTTACATTTCTACCTCTTACATGTGTATGTAAGTGTTTTCTATGCATATAAATGACTGAATCTATTTTGAAGTAGATTCTTGATGTTTGTGAGAATGAATAGAAAAGCTTGAATTTTACCCTTGCGAGCACTATGGTGCTAGGGTGACAGCTCTACTACATTAAGCTCCAAATTTTTTTTTTAATTTGGACTGGTGACAGTGCTGCAGCATTAAACTTTAAAATATTTCTTATTTGGATTAGTGCAGTGGTGCCACTGCTTGGAGCACCACAACGTTATGTTAAATTTTTATAAAAACATAAAAATCCACATCTTTTCATTTTAACTAAAAGCTCCTACCTTAGGAAGTTAATTATTTAGAGAGCGAGAGAGATAATCATGGTTTTGAAAACCGGACCGGACCGACCGGACCGGCCGGTTCGACCGGTTCAACCGTGAACCGGTCTTACGGCCGGTTCGGTCTGTCCTAAGAACTGGGCTGACAACAAACCGGTCAAAACCGGTTTGAACCGCCGGTTGAATCGGCCGACCGTTGAACCGGTCCGTTTCTTAAGAACCAGCCGGTTCAACTAATAATATATTTAAATATTTTTTTATATAAAAATATTAAATTAATTTAAAATATTATATATTTTATTTAATTAAAATGATTCCAAAAATAATTAAAATATTTCCAAAAATTTTATTAAATGATATATAAATTATATAGCTTACATGATGACATAATACCATGAGAGCTCTTAAACCATGAGTACAAAGAAAGGTATATAAAGAACACAACATAAAACTCCTAAGTGATGTGGGACTAAACATGTTAGTTTATATTCAGTATATGCTACCAGCTTTGAAGAAAAATACAGGAGAGAGAAAAACAAATTTGGGATTGTGAGGTTGTAGAATGATTTTTGTCAGTTAATCATATCTGGAGATTTGCTCGACTCATTATAAAGAGTCATTATCCTATTTTTGATTTTAATAATTTGGTGTTTTTGAGATTTTTTGATCAAATTTGTATTTTCGTTATTGAAAATGAGGATAGTTTTTTATTGGTAAAACTTTCTCCGCATAACTTTCTATATGTTATAGAAATTGAGATTATGAATGTTTAGAGTATTTTTTTGAGATTTTTTAAGGGTGATTTTAAAAAAATTATGATTTTTACAAATTTAAAATTTTATTTTAATATCTAAAAGTAGTAATTGAGTTTAATTAAAGCTTTAGAGTATTGTTATATATTATCTCTATTAATTTAGTTAATTGTTAAAAATATGAATTTACGCTTAGTTGGATTTTATGTTGCCTACCATTAAAACATTTTGCACTTTCTGAATTAAGCCAAACTATACTCATTTTACTATATTATATTGAAAATGAATGTGGGTATGTGATTAAGTAATAGATGATTATTATTATTTTAATAGTACTATGATAATAATTTATATGTGTGTAAAAGATAAGTAAAGGTTAGTTGACCCCCATTGGTTAGTGATTAATATATGTATATAGGATGGTGTGCAGATGGACTTTCTTTTAAATATTATGATTTGAAATTATCCTCTACTGATATAATGATATAATGATATAATGATATAATGATTATGAGTTATAAGGAGTTATTACTATGTCGATGGACTAAGGGTGGCGACTCTATTTACTGAGCTAATAATTACTAACTAGCAATATGTTATCGAGGCATTGTTCTTATTACTATATGGGTTTACTATTTTTACTTTGCATTATTATTATCACCATTAATTTTACTAATGATATCATACTAATATTACTGTTGACATGGACATCAAAATCATTCAATATTATTATTCATTCATTATACTAATTAATGATACTGATTTCATACTAGTAGCATGTGTACATCATTATAATATTTTATTGTATTGATATGATTGTAATAGCCTTCACTGATGCTTTGATTTTATCACTTTATATGATTACTTTACAGTTTGATATTACTAATATGATGATAGATTTATTAATTTGATAATGGGTTATTAGTTTCTCCACTACATTATTTATTAGCTTTCATACTGTACTATTTTATTATTTATAGATTTCGCTACAACTGTTTGTGATTTTTACTATTTCTATAATGATTATTGATCATATGATTTTTACTATTATGAATTGATTGACAACATACATACCACTTCTTTATTATGCTTTGAATGTAGTTATAAGATTTTAGTAACTTACTGAATTCTTTAGCTCATTATATGTAGTCAAATGATGTCAAGTTAGGAAAGAGGTTTGAGAGTGTGAGACTAATTATTATTGCTCGGATTATGTTTTTTTATTTTAATTATTTTTTTGTACTCAGGAATGAAAGAATATGCTATGATTATATGATTCCTAAGTATTGTATGTGATTTATTTTGGAGCAAATTAATATAGATGTTTATTGATATTTTAAATTATAGAATTTATTTTTGCTATTTATTACTGATAAATGAATTTGGATAGCTCAGGTTGTTTTATAATTATAGATAAAAGAAAGAATTCTTCCTAATTAAATTCTAGGGCGTGATAAGAGGTATGAGGGCCTAAGGGAAAACTATAACTTTTTTATGTGATATGGAGTACTTATTTATTTACTATATATATATATATAATTTATTAAATTTCTAAAAACTATAAGCACATTTTTCCTAGCACAATGAAGTATTATTTAAACTTTTAACATTAATTAAATATGTAATATATTCATTATTAAAATTTATATCAGTGAGTGTGTCCTGCTAACTATGTTGGCTCACGAATATTTTGCATTCTACTTTAGGTTAAAAGAGGAAAAATAGTCAATTAAGTAGGTGTGGTCCAAGGTTTTTATTTTCCTAGTTGTCTTAGGTATTTTCTAATTTATGTACAATCATGGCTGGTTTATCTTTGTTTTATTTTGGTTTTTATCCATATACTCTAATGTGTAGATTTTATTGTATATTTTAAACATGAAAGAAAAAAGAAATGAAATTTAAGGATGATTTTACTTTCTATTTATTTGGAAGTTACTTAGTAGTTATATGTTCTATTTTAAATTAAAGAAATTTAAAAATTCTCTAAAACTTAGATATTGGGCTTGGAATATCATAATTTAACATAACATGACTTGGTTTATCTATTGGTCATATTGGGTTGGGCAGTGACTGTTAACTAAGGAGAATCTCTATGATGCATGCTAGCTTGATAAGCAGGTTAAGTCCTTTTTTCACTCACGTATGAAGATTAGCATAGGTAGATCACTTGAGATTTTGTATGTGGACCTATTTAAACCCATCATTATTGTAAGTCTAGGAGAAAAATCATTTGAGTTTGCTATTATATATGACTATAATAGGTTCACTTGGGTTACATTCTTAGTTAATAAAAGAATTTCAATTGAGGAGTTTAGGATTTTGTCCAATTAGATTCAAAGTAAGTTAGGATGCATAATTACCACTATTTACAGTGACTATTGAAGAGAATTTGAAAATGATAGATTTATAACTTTTTGTTAAGAGGTTGGAATAGAGCCCAAGTTTTCTGCACCTAGGATGCACCAGTAGAATGGCATACTAGAATAAAAGAATTTGATCTTGGTAAATGCAGCTATAACCATAAAATATGAATATAAGCTACCATATACTTTTGGGTTGAGGCAATAAACACTACTTGTTATGTGTTAAATAGGGTGAATACCATATCTAAATTGAATAAAAGCTCCTACAAGCTTTTGAAGCTTAGAACTATAAACCATTCCTGCCTATATGTCTTTGGATGTAAATATCATATATTTAATAATGGAAATTCTAATTTGGGAATGTTTGAAGCCAAGTTTGATAAAGTTGTATTTTGAGGACATTCAGTAGTAGGTAAAGCATATTAGGATTTAACAAGAGAACACTACTAGTAGAAGAGTCAACCCATATTGTATTTGATGAGACCTATAGGGATACTTAACCTAGAGAAGAGGAAGAAGATAATGACATCACCATTACAATTCATAATATAATCTTATAAGATAGAGAAAAAACTATGGATCCCTTACTTAGAGAATGAGATATGCATCTATTCATCATAAGGATTTGATCATAGGAGACCCATCCATAAGAGTCAGGAGTTGACATTTATTTAGGAAAGAAGTAAACCACACAATCTTTATTTTTATGATAGAATTCAATACTGTAGAATAAGTATTAGATGATGATTTTGAATTATAGCAATGCAGGATGAGTTGAATCAATTTGTAAGAAAAGTTTTGTGGGAGTTAGTGACTAGACCTACTAATTAGATGTTGTTGAAATGAAGTGGGTATTTAAGAATAAACTAAATATCTATGGATCAATTGTGAGAAATAAGGCTAGGTTGGTTGCAAAGGGATAAAATCAAATATAAGATAGAGATTTTGAGGAAACCTTTTCCCTAATTACTAAGTTAGAGGCGATTAGGGTATTGTAAGCATTTACTTGAATTAAAGGATTTAATATATACCAATATATTTAAAGAGTGATTTTTTGAATGGAGTAATTAAAGAAGTTGTTTATATAGTATAGCCCTCCATATTTGAGAGTTCAATATTCCTAACCATGTGCACAAGATCTAGAAGGAACTATATGGATTGAAGCAGACTCCTACAACATGGAATGGTAGACTTTGTACCTTTCATTTAGATAAGGCTTTTGTGAAGGGCACTGTAGACACCACACTATTTTTTTAAAAAAATTGAGATGAGATACTCATTGTGCAGATCAATATCTATGACAATCTTTTTGGATTCGTCGATGATAATCTAAGAAAAGAATTTTCTTCTATTACAAGTAATGAGTTTGAAATGAGAATAATGGGTAAGTTAATATATAAGTTTTACATTTAGTATAAAGAAAAGAGAAGATGGGACCTTAATAAGCAAAATAAAATACATAAAGGAAATCTTAAAGAAATTTGATATAAAGGTTGTTAAAGTATGAACAGACCCATGATCCCAACAACCCAATCAGATAAGGATCAATATGGAAAGTCAATTAATGAAAAGAAATTTAGAGGGATAATATGTTCCTTACTTTATTTAATAGTTAGTAGACCTGACATTATGTTCATCATTTTCCTATGTGTTTTGTTTTATGCTGACAAAAAGGAATTCCACATGACTGTCATCAAAAGAACCTTGAGATATCTTATAAGCATTTTGAACTTTGGTATCTAGTTTCCAAGAAATATTTTAGCATTTTAATTAGTTGAATACTTAGATTTTTTTTCTTGGATATAATATGGATAGAAAGAACACTTTAGAAAATTTTCAATTCATAGGACAATCCTTTGTTTCTTGGTCTAGTAGGATGTAAACTTTAGTACCCTTATCCACCATAAAAACTGAGTATATGCCTGTAAGAAACTGTGTTGCCCAAGTCTTTTGGCCGAAGCAACAATTTCTTGATTTTTTATTACTAGTGGATAACGTCCCTATTATTTGTGATATTGCAAGTCCTGATTTGTATCACGAAGAATTTAATTCAACACTCTCACACTAAATATATTGTTGTAAAACACAATCTCATTATTGACTTGCGACGAAGGGAGATTTGATATCACATTTTTTTTTTCAATTTGAAAAAAGAGTCAATCTATGAAGGTTGGGAGAGATTTAAGGATATGCTTAGAAAATGCCCTCACCAAGCTTTACCTAATTGGTTAGTTATTTAGACTTCCAATAATATGCTTGTAGGATTCCTTAGGTTCATTAATTGATGCAACAGTAGGAGGATCTTTGATGAAATCTATGCATTAATTGAGGAAATGTTTACAAATAAATTTTAGTGTCCTTCTGCTAGGGTGAGTCCTAAAGGAGTAGCTGAAGTTTAAGAATTGAATGGTTTTTCAATTCTAACTACTCAAGTAGCTATTATTTCAAAAAAAAAAAGATAATTATCGAGTTAGTTCAATATTAAGATCATATATGAAATTTGAATAGTATGATTTAATTTATATTGGTAAGAATAAAGTTCAAGGGATTTAGAATGTCAATTTGATTAGAAGACAAAATAATCCCTATACTAATACTTATAACTGAGGTTGGAGGAACCACCCTAACTTTAGCTTGTCCAACAATAATATTGGTAGTAATAATTAGTGGAAAGATGGCTAGTTAAATTAAGGAAGAAATTAGAATAATCCTAAGTGATCTATGGTGAACCCTAGACCTTCTTTTTCATAGGTTTTAATCAAAGCAATCAATAGATATAGTGATTCAATTGGGAGCTTAATTGCAAAGTCAAGCTGCTTCATATACAAATTTAGAAAATTAATTTTGTTAGTTTGTAATTTCTATTAGATGCTAACCTCATGGAATATTGCATAGTAACACTAAAATAAATCCAAAGGAGAAAGGGATAGATTTTAGTGTGGATTACTTGTGAAAGTGGTATGATGTCACCCAACCAAAATGATATATCTAGACAAGTATGGCTGAAGACTAAAAGCTTAACATTGATGGGAGGCAACCCAAATATGTTATGTGTTCTTATGAGCATTTTTTACTTTCTTTTAAGTATTTGGTTTTGTTCTATTTATCATTTGTGTAATTTACTTATTATAATTATTTATTTATATTATTGTAGTGTTTATTTAGTTTACATTTTAAGTGAAAATTTTATAATTGCTTAATTGTTGAAAATGTCCTCTACATAGTGCTTACACTTTGATTACTCATTTAACCAAAATAATAATAAAAATTAAAAATTATTTAAAATTAAGAATAATATTAAACTCTAGATGATAATCTGGATGAAAAAAGAAATATAATTTTTAATTTGAAAATCATAATAGTTAATTAAATAAATAATCTAAGTTATTTTCGTGCTTTGAACTTAAATGTCATACACTTAATCATAGACTAATAATTTAAAGATTGAATAATTGAGTTAACAGAAAGGGAGTGTGTAGATTAAATTATAAAAATTATTGTAAACTTGAAATGGAATTAGTAAGCCTACTAACATCCCTACATTATTTCAATATGGTTACTTGCAGAAAGAAAATAATAGATATTCAAAATCATTATTATGTACTCAAAAATGAAATATTTGAAAGCATGATAATTAAAAAAAGAAAGACAAAGAAAAAGATGACAAGTGCTTCAAAAATGGGTATCTAATAAAATTACTATAATACTTAAGTCAAATAGGAGAATGTAAGTAAACTAATATATATGATGGTTTATTAATGAACTTATAATTTAACTATAGCACAAATAATTTCTAAATGATATATTACTCATATCTAAAATAAGGAGTCAACACTACATTTACACTTGTAGTGGATTAGTTCAATTTGAGAAACAATAAGAATGATTGAATAGAATAATTTCTTATAATTATTCAACTTAATATTTCATAACTTTAATCATTCCAAATTATATTTAAATGGTAAAGTATTTTTTCATTTTTTAATTTTTAATTTTTATTTAGGCTAGTAAGCTAATCAATAGGTGGTTACACCATTATTTGAGGACAAGCCATTGTTTAAGTTGGGGGGAATTTATTAAGTGTAAATTTTAAGATATTTTAATATTTTAAATATAAATAAAGATGTTATTTGTAGTTGATGTTGTGTAGGAATGTCTATGAAAACAGAGAAAATTCATAAGTATTGAACTAGCATTGCATTGTTCAAACTATCAACACTATAGTGTTAAGAATGCCCTTATGCCATATCAGGACATTACAACATTGAAGCCTTAAGGAAAATTTTAATTAATTTAGTGACCTGATAGAACTAAATTTAGCACCACAGTACTTCTCAATGGCACAACACCAAAAATTAGCACCATAGTGCTAGTGTCTCAAGAATTTGAGCACCGCAAAGAAGAATTAAATAATGCTACAACATCAGATTACACATTTAGTCATCAAAACACTCAAATTTTGGGGTGCTATGATGAAGCATTTGATAAAATATGGAGTCATGTTGAATAAGCAAAGTGATGCACTAGCTAAGCCCACAAATATGTCGGGTCAGCCGAATAACACAATGGAGCAAGCCCAACAATACTAAGGGGCTAGTTCATTTTATAGCACCACAACACTAACCTGTTGAGTGGTACCTGAGTTTTATTTATGTACTAGTACAATTAGTTTTTTATTTCATTTGAGAAGAGGTTATATCATTTTTTTCATAAAGGTTCTCACACATTTTTATGATTTTCGTATCTTAAGTGTAGGCCCCCCTTAGAGACAAGTCTAAGGGAGGCTAGGGGAAAGAAAAATATTACAATTGAAAATCTTTAGCCTATCTTATTGCAAGAAATAAGACACTTGGATGAGAAAGGAGCGTGGAAAGTGCATTTGAATGAATAAAGGATGTTTTTAATATCCCTTGTTCTTAAAATAATACATACAATGATCATGTGTGTAGTTAAAATTTAGTGTGATGTATTACCTCAATGGAGGAATATTGGAATAATTAGGAGAATTGAAATGAAACTCTTGCAAGCCTAGACATAGGATGTTTCATATTTTAGGTTCTACAGAGATGTAATAACCATTAGAGGCCATAAACCTCCCTTCATATCACTATAAGCTCAACAGAGATCATGGGATGCATATGCTATGATCCTCATCAAGCATAGAAGTGTCTACTTAGGAAAACTTGGGTAATTCATACTCATTAGTTAATCATCTATTTTTTTATTACCTATTTAACTGGAGATAAAATCACAACACTGATTTTTGTTTGGTAGAATAAATATTGTAATTGCAGTAAATAATCATTAGCATATTTATAAAACACTTCCTCGTGGGATTGACACTCTCTCATTTCACTTTATTACTTGATTGACATGTGCACTTGTGTATTTTCTAGGTAATTCACATCAAAGAAAACCTAATCATATTTCAACCCAATACATATCATTCACGCATCCAAGCTATTACCTACCCACACCATCAATAGGACCTTAGTAGAATCAACTAGAGCCATTTTAAATAAATATAGAAATAAACTATGAGGTTTTATGAAAGCTATTTAAACTTACCACTCATCAACTTGGAAAAACTGCCTAACTCTTTCAATGTATGAGGCTAGCCAACTAGCTTCATCTTTTTGGCATAAAGCTCAAAATTTTCATCTTAAGAAACATATAGTATTTTTTCATTATATGACAATTTTAAATTAATTAAAAGAAAGGGAGAGGGAGTTAAGGGTGGGTTAGCCAAGTGTGTTGCTATGGAGGAAATGGTTACCATTGTTTAACTTCCCCTCTAAATTAGTGGTCGCCAACCAAGGAGTATTTAAAATTGATTATTTGATTAATTTCAAATCAAATAATCAATTCTATAATGAAATTGAAATGAATTTCTTCTATTTTGATCAACTACAATTTTAAATTTGTAAAGTTTGCAAAAATTTAAAAATTAAAAACTATAATTATGTAGTCTTTACACAATATTTATGTAATATCTTTTTTTTTAAAAAAATTTTGGTTAAATTTACTAATTTTGGTCTTTGTAATGGGCCATTTATTTGAAATAGCATCCATCTTCCTTTGGAATCTTATTTTTGGTTTGAATTTTTGTCTTTCATCTTCTTATACCACAACATTTCTCATGGATCTTAAAGAAATCTTCTCTAAAAGGTTAGATGGTTGTGCCCAAGTAATGTTTAAATTATTTTGCAATGTCTGTTCATGTTGATAATTCTTCAAATAATAAGCTCTACACTAATTAGATATACTACTAATAATTATCTCACACTATAAATGATGTACATGCAAATTTAATGGTTTACTAACTCCATCATACGTCTTGGGCATGCATGTGCTTATGGTGTTGAACTATATCTTTGATGGTATTATTGGACAAGGTGAGATAAGTGATGTTTTTTTTGGAAAAGGAAAAGAGGCGTGGATGACAATGGAATGGATTTTCAAGTAAATAACTTAAGCTAAAATTTTATAACTTCTTGAATTCTCACCAAAGTATATTAAAGAATCCCAAGAAGCTAAATATAGAACGTTGGGCCTCGCCAAAGCATTAGAAATCCATAGCCTCACTTTGTGATCACTTGGTAAAGAAAATTTAACAAATTAATCATTAACCAAATGTCTTATGCACTTTTGGATTTGATATTGAATTTGGAGTATCTTTGAATTTTCTTTAGTAAGATGGATAAAGGTCATTAGGAGGTTTTTATGAAGTATTTGAGTTTCTAAGATCATTTGATCATTTGATAGCTTTGTTATGTTCTAATGGACTTCCAAAATGAGTTTGATAATTTTCCAAGTCCATTTAATATATTAATTTATTAAAATAGATAATTAATAAATTCTAAAATTGAATATTAAGAAATTTGGCATGAAAGTAGTTTTCTGAAATTACGTATAGTTTAATGTATTATTGATAAAAAAATTAATGTAATTAGGATTTATAAATTATTCATAATGCACATAAACGAGTGGGGATGATAAATAAATGCTATCCATTTAAAATAAATGGTTCTTATTGAGTTGAACTTGTTTCAATTCAATACTTAGGTATTTGAATAGAGATACTAGAGTGTATCTTCCTCTATAGTGCACAAATTGAAGTAATTTAAATCTAAGTACCTTTAGGTGATCAAGGTATGCAATCCTATGGTTCTAACAATGAAGTGGACCCAAACACTTAGAAGATAAAAAAAAAAGCTTATTTATTCAAGGGCTTAGATTTTATACCAATGCTAGCGAAATTAGTTGGACATGTTGTTCCCTCAACTTGAGGTAGAATTAAGTAGAATAACCCTCTCTAGAATTGGGTTGAGACTACCTGGATTAGTGCGTCAAGCAACAACCCCTTATGAATGACGGGAGCTTGATCTTTATGGCTAGCTAAGAGTTCTTAGATAGCTTAGAAAGGCTCAATGAATTGGTGATAGCTCATTTATGTTGAAGCAAATAGCCTTCTCATTAGTAAGCGTTTGGGTTATTTATGCCACAGCCCAATCCAACATAACTAATATATCATCATAGGTTATACTAGGTCGAGCACAAAATACAGATTTTGCCCAAGATTAATAAAATAAAATTCTTCATGCAACATATATACATATATCAGGATTGTTTACTTTCAAAATATCAATATATAATAATCGTGGCTTTTTAAAAATTCCAAGAAAATACATTTGGTCCATGTTTACAAAATAATCAATCTAAAATTGATAGAGTGCCTCTAAACCATGATCTCACTGCAAGGGGCCTTATCCTTCCTAGAAATATATAAACATGATGATGAAAGAGAAAATAGCCTAGTAGGTAACACAAAACCTATAACTATATTCAATGCACAAGAATAAAATAATATTCATGATACTAATTAACAAATCATAAAAGATAAACATATGTGGAAAGTAAATCTATGCTACTTATATATAGGTATCATGTGTCATGTAATTATGACAAAAAATATCATTCGAAAATCATATGTCATACTAGCCAATCTATAATATAAGAAGATTTAAGCAGTTTCATTTATCATATAAGACATCATCTTATTTTTATATACCATAAAAAATATAAGAATACTATCTAATCATATCATATCATTTGGTATTTTTATTATATCATTCATAATATATTAGGTACAATATCAAATATAAGTAAGAACAATCATGTGGCATAGTACCCGAGAGTCATCACTCCTAGTTCATATACACTAAAAATTGCATCACTTTCCCCCTTATATGTACCAACCGATATTGGGTTAACGCTAGTAACACTTATTTTAAAAAGAAAGTTCGTTGGCCCACCATCCTGATTCATATAGTAACCAACCTTTCTTGTATGCATATGTACACATTTCATATAATCCATAACATAAGAAACATATCATACTATATATTCAACTCATTATATCATTTTAATGCATATAAATTTTCATATGAATAAAGAATAATGGAATTCATAACAAAATCTGATGTGCACTATTTCACTTATATATTACAATAACAAATGAACTCAAACCAGTATGCATGTTATACACTTATATTAAGAGATTTTAACAATTTTTTTATCAAATTTTTAAATTTATTTAAAATACTCAAATTATGAAATTTCTTCCAAAATATAAAAATATCTAATAAAAATTAATTTTATTGTGTCAATATGCACATAATGATTAAAATTATAACATATTAAAAGTTACATAGTAAAAGTTTGCTAAAAATTGAGATATCACAAATTTTATAAGTTTCGATCAAATTTAAACTAAGAAAATATAAGATAAGTAAAATCATTGAAATCAAAGCTGGAGTTAGGATAGCCTACCTAGAGATGAATAAATTTCTAAACTTGTCCGCCAAGTGAAAATGGCTCTACGACCTTAAATCCTAGCTTCTCTCCCCTATTGTCTCTCTTTTTCTTCTCTATATCACTTTTTTATTCTCCATTAAAACTAAATGGGAATGAAAAATGTCCATTGAAGAAGTTTTATAAGTGGGAATGTATATTTACTAATAAAATAAGCTGATGGTATAATTATAATTATGCCAATTAATTAGAGTTTAGAACAAAATTCATATAAATCCTTGTATATATTCAAATATAGGGCTCTCAAATTTTTAAATTTATTTAAAATACTCAAATTATGAAATTTCTTCCAAAATATAAAAATATCTAATAAAAATTAATTTTATTGTGTCAATATGCACATAATGATTAAAATTATAACATATTAAAAGTTACATAGTAAAAGTTTGCTAAAAATTGAGATATCACAAATTTTATAAGTTTCGATCAAATTTAAACTAAGAAAATATAAGATAAGTAAAATCATTGAAATCAAATGTAGAGTTAGGATAGCCTACATAGAGATGAATAAATTTCTAAAGTTGTCCGCCAAGTGAAAATGGCTCTATGACCTTAAATCCTAGCTTCTCTCTCCTATCCTCTCTCTTTTTATTCTCTATTTTACTTTTTTATTATCCGTTAAAACTAAATGGGAATGAAAACTGTCCATTAAAGAAGTTTTAAAAGTGGGAAATGGATATTTACTAATAAAATAAGCTGATGGTATAATTATAATTATGCCAATTAATTAGAGTTTAGAACAAAATTCATATAAATCCTTGTATATATTCAAATATAGGGCTCTAAAATTACGGAAAAATATTCTTAAAATAGCATAGAATATGTAGAATTCTTTGTTGAATTTGGTTTTCACAATGGACACCTAACGATCCCCTAAAACCCACTTATACCAACATTTGTCAATTTCTTGAGGAATTATAAATAAATAAGGAACATAATATTTTTATATCTACACCACTCATAAAATTAGGGGGAAATTTATCATAATTAAATCAAAACAATATCTATGATATGAAAAAGACAATTTATAAATTGACTTATAATGACTCCTGAAATATTATGTGGATGCTATGTGTCAAAATATATTTTATAAAACTTTAAGTGTCTACGTCTCTATTTCTTAGCCAAACTATCATAACAATTTCAAAGACTAAATAACTTTTAAAAATAGATTTTTAATAAGCATTCATAACATTATATTAATAAGCTTCATTATCAGAATTGAACATGTAGGTATTACAGTTTATAATCCCATTTTAAAGCTTTAGTATTAAAATCATGGCTCTTTAAGTACCACCTTGACGTGATCAATGGTTGGGGAGTTGAAAAGGTTCCTTAGAAGGTTATTCCTATTATTGTATTTAGATAGAATTAGGAAGAATTGTATTGGGCATTCCTAATTAATACTAGTATATTTTAAGCACATTTTAACCTATCATGAACTAGGGTTTAAGGTTTTGGTCAAGGGGTAAACCTACTAAGAGTGTGATTATCATATTTTTCATTTACTAAGATAAATTTGGCCCACCATTATAAATATTTTGCATGATTAAATCCATTTATGCCACCTTTAGTCAAAAAATATCATGTTGACTTATTTGGTGAATTGTGGTAAACCATTAGATTAGTAGGCTTAGACATAAATGAATTTTATTCTTAACATTCCAAGAAATATCACCATCTAGGATCTAAGTAGATTTGACCCATTAATTAGGTCAATTGTATGGTGAAAATAACCCATCCTTTTTAGGTTGTAATATGTCATATTGGGCCATTTACTTAAATTTTCTCAATTGGAGTTATCAAATTTAGTTGGACCAAGCTACGTTTCTTTCTTAGTATCCTTTTCTAAATTCACTCCTATGTATTTTTCCTTGATTTACTTAATTAGATACAAAAATCTAATTAGGAAAATAGGTGTTCCTTTTATATATAATTTGGACTTGTTTGAATAATTTTGGTCTAGCCTATAATCAAACTGGATTAACCTGTATTTGGTTACTTTTCAAATAATTATAGGGAAGTTTCTTATCCAATGACTAAGATAATTTGATGTTTAAAGATTTTTTGATCATTTTTCCCATTTTAGCTCAAATGGGTCAATTAGGTTAATTGAGTCCAACTAGTCTAATTGATGGGTCAATTAGCCATATGAGTTGTATTCAAATTAACGACATCCTTTTATACTTTTTTTTTTTAAAGATGCGTATAGCATAAAATTAAAAAGAAGCTATTACAAATTAAAAACTAGGAAATCCTTTCAAAGAGAAAGGAAGCCTTTATTAGAATTAGTTTAAGCGTAGAGAAGAAAATAAAAAAAAGGAATTATCATAATGAAATTAAGATCCTCTACTTATCATTTTAAACCAATTGGGGTGGAGGAGATACCAAAGATTAAAAACCCAAAAGGTTAATTAGTATCCCTGAATTCCCGATTAGGTAAAAAATAAAAAATAGAGAGATGCTTAAGTTCCATTAATCTTGGTCCCTTTTCAAAATTCCAACTTATGCTCAAACTAAAACTAGAAAAAACAAGAAAACTAAACAAAGAACATAAAAAATTTGAAAACCATAATCATCCGCTGAGAAGGAAACTTCAATCTTCACTTCTCCATAAATTCTTTTATTCACAAACTTCAACATATTTATCCAATCCACAAGCCAACCATGGATTCCTTCAAACGTATCTATAACCATGCATATCATGAGGCAAATGATGAATTGGGTCTAACACTATCACCAATACCCAATTTCCTTCCTCTTAGACTCCCTTTGATTGGATCGAACACATTCAAATCTTTATTAATCTTTTTCTTCATAGTCCCTGATTTGGAAGGAATAAAGAATTTCCCATCCTCAATCACGGCTTCATTACTCTTAACTTTGTTTATCTTAGCCAAAGGAGTGATAGAATTTTTCAATGCAGCCAAAACTTCAATCTCCTTCTCATGCTCTCTGCACTTCAAATGGTCAGCCTGAGAAAGTTATTCAATAACATAATTAGGATCTTTGTATTCAACAATCTCAGTACGGAGAACCTCTATTTTTTCTACCTCAACCTGTTCTAGAATAGTAGAACAAACATGCAAATCTTCTCCCATTCCAGCATACTCAGCACTTGGATCTATTTCACCATCTTCTAGTTATTTCGATTCAACACTAACCAAACCAGAATCTGTATTTTTATAAACTATCATCGAGCCTTGAAAATATGGATCTACCCTCTTTGGCTAGCAAATCATGTTCTTCACCCTCCATTCTAACCAATTCTTTAGCAAAACCTTGGGAAAGTAATTTGAATTGGTTCCCAGATTTCTCTTCAACCGGAGCCAAGCTATCTTCAGGATTCTTCAACTCAGCTAAAACCTGAGATTTTTGCTTTTAAAATCTTCTATTCCTCTTGAACTTCACATGAATCCAAGGACCGCAATAATTTAGTGGATTTACATTATCCAATTTGTCCTTAAATTTCATATCAAAAACTGATTCGAGTGTTTTTGAATTCACCAAATTGATTCCTTGGGCATCATCTATAACTTTATTACCATTCCTTTGTCAACTTCTGTACATGTCTCCATTTTGTGTCCTATTTTGCCACAATTGAAGCAAAAAGAGGATATTTTTTCATATTCAATTTTATGAAAAAAATTTCCATGTAACCCTTTAATCCAAACTCCATGAGGTAACTTATAGTCTAGATTAATTCGTACACATGCTCTAGCAAATTCACGCCTTCCCCATTCGAACATTTTCCCATCCAACAACAAAGGAACTCATATCTTTGAGACAATTTTGGTGATGTTAGTCTCATCCCAACAATGAAGAGGAAAATGAGGTAAGAGAATCCAAATTGGTGATGAAAGCCCTTTCAAAGAAGTAGGGGAAACTTGGGGTCTCCATTTATCCATTCCTATTATGTGCCCTCCCACACCACTTAAAACTTCTTCCATAATTTGAGGAGAATGAAATGAACACAAAATCCATTCAAGTCCCAACGAGGTAATATGAAACTTCCCAAATTTATCCCATTGACGCCTTAATTCAATGCTACAAAGCAAAAATAGAATTACTTTCCCGAACACCTTCACTACAAGAGATTTTTGAAGCAATTTAACATTTTTAGCAACCTTATTCATGTCAAGTTTAACAACATCCAACTCAGCATTTTCTTCCAAATCAGGTTGAATTGAATTAGCTCTTATATGCTGATTCTTAGACCAAACATTTACCAAATTTAAATCAATATTCGGTAAGATATCCTGATTAACTGATGTTAGATTTACAACACCAGAAATTAATCCTTCTTCTTTCATAGATTTCATCAAATTTGAACTCAAAAACTTTTGATTTTCTGCCTCTACACAGGGTAAGTTTGAAAATCTGCTTACCTTCAACTTACAGCCAATGGAAGATGATGCCTCCGAATCATTTGCCGCACCAGGAAACAAATTCTTCAATGGGGATAAAGGGATCACCAGAATCTTCTTTCCCAAACTTTCCAAAGGTTCTTTGCCTTTGGCCAGCACCAAAACCACATTGTGGTTCGAAAGAAACTGACCTTTGGTGATAACCAAAGGTCCTTGTTTGATCACAAATTCCTGGTTCCTAGAATTTCTACCTTTGGATCCACCATGATTAGAATCATAGGGAAACCTGGTAGAATGGAGATTTGAGGTATTTTGATCATCAGGAGATGATGGCCGGCAAACCTCGCCACCATTTACACAGAACCAGAAGATTGGGACTGGAAATGTTTTGAAAAATGGCAGTTTCTTCTCTCTAGAATTTGGGAACCTCTCTCTCTAGAATTCAAATATTCCTCATCCCCATTTATACTTAAGGTTCATGGTTAACTAATTTGAAGCTTAAGGATGGTTCAATCAATTTGGATTCCTTAGGATTCATTTTGGTTCAATTTAGGTTTTAATGAACCAATTAGTAAATTCATAGAGCTAATTGGAATCTAAGTATAACTACTAACCTTGAAGTATCATTTTATAAGTTTAGAAATAATTGGTAAGAAAATAATAATTTTTAAACTCATGTGGGTTATGGTATACAAAAAGGGATAATTTGACTTTCTATGGTTAAAGTAGTTGGTCATGGAAAGTCGATAGCTGCTATGGGACATCCTATGGAAGTTTTAATTTGATCAAATGATTTAAATTTAATTGAATTGATCTAATAGTAAAAAATTATATGAAATCCCTTAAGTGATTTGGCTACTTTTAGAAATTGGTCTTATTTGATTCAATCAAATAATTAGAAATATTAGTTAAATTAATTAAATTTATTTAGTAAAATTGGTCAAGCTTCTTCAAAGTTCACTATAGGGTTAATTTGATAAAGTTAGGTCAATTAGGGCTAATCATCTTAACTAAAGGAAACTCAAGTTTTGATCACCTATAGGGGGTCACATAGAAAATCTAGGATCACATATTACGAACACCTTATTAAATTTAATTGAAGTAAAGGGATCTCTTTTTATAAGGAAAATTGGGATGGCTTTGGTCCTATTGGGTCAAAGGGTTTAATTATAACTCACTGAAGGTTATTTCTTGTTTATAAGGTTTCTAGTAACCTATTAGGGTCTACAGGGGATCAATAAAATTGTATTTCTACTAATTTCTGAGAGTAAACTAGATCTTACCTTGTAAGGTCTTATTGGATAAGGGTAGAACTCAATGGGTTTAGCCAGTTCCAATGGATAAATATGTATAGCTCATATTGATTTAATTGTCTAAGAGTACTAAAAAATTTGTGTTGAGAAATAAAATAATTTATTTAAAGAGGAACAAAGCTCTTATAAAATTTATGTACTTTAGAATTACTAATATTGGTTTGATTGTTGGTCAAATCAATACACATAGGCTTAAAAAAATTCTTGTAATCAATCATAGTAACTAGTTAAATAAGGGAAAAATACTTGGACCAATATTTGTATAGGAAAAGATCAACTGGGATTAAGTATGAGAGAGGTTTTCTTTGATGTAAGGTAGGCATTTGATTGAATTTTTTATCCTATAGTTATGCCTAACACAAGGGAGGTCATATGGTCATTATAGGATAGGTTCCTATTTAACTTAATCTAAAATTTAGGATAAAACATATATCTTATTTAGTTAAGAAAGGTCCATATCTAGGATTGTTAGAATAGAAATTATGAAGGAAGAATGCTTGAAATTTGTTTGAGTGTGCTAAGAATCCATGCAAAAGTTTGATATATTCAAGATTCTAGGATTAAACTCAGTTTCAAAGTAATATTGACATTTTTATACAAATAAATGTTAGCAACATTTATTTATATATTAGTTAAATATGCCATGACTGTTTATGAGAACTTTAAATATAGATTTTTTATGGATGGACTCAACTAATTGATTTTTTGGGTAAAAACCATTTTGTTTGTGAAAGCAAAAGAACATTGATAACTAAAATCCTTTGGTCGATTCATATTTGGAAATCCATTTAATAATAGTGGATTACTCAATTATTTAAATGCATATAAATCAGATTGAGTTGCCACTATTGTTGATAGCGTACTAAAAATGTTATATGTTTTATCTAATAAATGCTAAAAGTACGTTATTCATGTGCAATGATCAATATAAGAAATTTCTTGGTCATTAAACACCCTAATTATGCTCTTATTGAGTCAAAAAATTATTATTCAAGTTTTATATTTTAAATTAAAAAGTTGCCTAAGTTTATTATTTTATGTAAGAATTTTCTTAAGGAATCAAGGTGGAGTAAAACCATAGTAGAGTGCCATGGCTCAAACGATAGTGCTGCTACAGTATAGGTGATGATTTTATGCTTAAAATTGATACAAAGCACCATGGGATGATTTTGGTCTGAAAATAGAGAGGATGGCCCTACATCAATAACATTCCAACATGATAATGCCAAATCACTGACATTGTAGTGCTTTGTCTGCTTGTGATGACCACTTTTGTAGTGCTAAGTCTGCTTGTGATGACCTGAACCAAATCTAATATAATTTGTAAGTCTATTTAGCACCCAATGAATTTTTATTAATTTTAGAGTTATTTTATGTTTAATTTTTTCATAGAGAATTATGATTTTAAAATTTTGAAATATGAAAAAAGTTAAGCAGAAATTACTCCTTTGGAACACTACGACACTATAACAGTTGCACTATACTGCATACCTCTCTATTAGTAAGTGAATAATATGAAATGCTACAGTGCTGAATGGCTGGCATTGCGGTGTTGAAGGCTCTATCTGGATGTCTAAACTTTTCCCTTGGAGGAGCTATGGAAATAGGGAAGGTAGAAGCACCTCTCAAAATTCATTTTTTCATTTGTGGTGACTGGAAAAAGAGAGAAAGAGAGGGAGACATTTATAGAGAAAAGTTAATTTTTGTAAATTATAGAGCTGATTTCATCCAACGGTCTAGTTTGGAAAGTTGTCCAACTCAGGATAAGTAACTCATACCCTACTAAACAGTTAAATTTTATTACTTTTGTGAGCATTTTTTGGATTATACTTGATTTAGGTTTATACAATCACAAATATACAAAGACTTAAGAAGTTTTTATAGTGTAAATTTTTGTATATTATAGAATATAATATTTTGGTTATGTTGATAGAAAAAAATATATTTTCACTGGTATTTTGAGTTATACCTAATTTAATTATAAGTATGTTGTCATTTATAGAAATTATTACAATATTATAAATACATTAAAAAATGCTATGAATGTTATTGATGAATGATTTCTTAATTATTGTTGTTGAATAAGTATACAAATTTATCCCATGCATAATGTTATTTCTATATACCTGGAAAATGTCATATATTACTATATCATATTAATGTTGCTCATATATGTTGAAAATGTTGATGTTTCAATGTTTATATGTTTAAAATGTGGAGAAAAGGGGAAAAAGGATTTTATGTTATGCGATGAAAACATTATTCATGAATGGTGCAAGTGGTTGTTGTTTATGTTATGTGCATTACAAATGATTTTATAAGAGCTTATGAACATATGTAATTCATCTATCTAAATGTTTGATATACCTCAATATATGTGAGATAATCAAGTGGGGGTATAAGTAGAAGTTGAGCGTGGGTCTCTAAAAGGGGATTTCTCGTTAGGGTTAGAACGCAAAGAGTACGATCACACTATCTCATAGGACAAAATGTTCACATACCTTTATGCTATTGACAAGTTAGCCAATGGAAGAGCGTTTCAAATTATATATATAATCTCCCATAGAGAATAGTGATTTTCTCTTAACATATTAATGGATAATGATACATATGATTCAAGAGTTATGATATTTCTCCCATTTAATACAATAGCTTGAATGAAATTTATTTGAAGAGGGTATTAGTTTCTAATGGACGCAAGCTCCCATGTTTAATTATATTTTAGGTCTCAACCTAAGAACACTCTCGATTAGAGACACTATTGTATTATCATCTTGATTTGGCATATAGTAGGGTTTCTAGGCTCTTATAATCCAAAGGAGATTGTCTCAATGATATCTTTAACTCACGCAAAGATTATGTAATCATCATGTCAGTCTTAAGGGAAGAATTCAAGATTTGGAGAAATCACTCATAAGGCATGCAAGAGAGAAAGATGACGAGATGTCATCAGTGTGACCTAGATAAGTTAGATATATAACCTCCCAAGAGTGAATAGCTTGCCAAATGATAAGGAAAATAATGATATACTCATAATGTTAGCCTTTGATCCTAGATCTATAAAGGATGTACTATACTCTTAGTATTAATACTCGAGCCTAGCTAATAATGTAAGAAAATGAGGAGACTAATAACTCAAATTCCACTAGGAATCTAAGAAGCACCTACCTATATTTTTTCCCCAAACTCAAAAATGGGTACTAGTTAGAACTATAGTTAATATTTTAAATTTATATAATATAGTCCTTTGCAAGCACATGAGTAGCGGGGAGGTACAAAAGAGGATTGGGCCTTAGGCCCGACCATGAATGGTACCATATTAATGCAATGGTGGACTATCTTTCTATGAGATAAAAATAAAATATATATGCTTGACATAGGCTATGCATAAAGGGTAGGGCTAATTAGGACTATCTAGGAGCCACCGTAAATTGGACTGCATTTTTAATATAATTTATACTCTAAAAAAGTGACCTCTGATGGGCCATGCATTAAGTTTTGAATACATACTGGTTGTTTTTAGGCTCGATGATTCTTTGATCTTGATTTAGCATATTTTAACTTTATAAAAATGTTAACATCCTAAAAGCCTAATGTGAAGATTCCTTCCAAGCCAACCCTAAGAAAAAAATAGAAAAAAAACCTAATAAAAGCAGGTTGTTTGAGTGTGAAAATAAGATAAACACATCAATCATCTAAGAATAAATAATAAATAAGAGGCAAAAAATGCAATTGGATTCTTTAATACGCCCCAAAAAAGAAAGAAGTAGGTAGTTGAGCTCTACCATAATTACAACTTAGCCTAAATTTATACATCAATGAAATGGTATGTTTGGTCTTGATTGATCTTCACATTTTTGGCCTCATGCCTTTTGAAATACTCACATACCTACATAGTTTTCCTAACTAAAATTACTTATAAAAAGAAAAATTACCTAAACTCCCTATAAAATAGGATTAATATATCTATAATAAAGAAGCTATATTCACATATAAACCCAGTCATTAGGACCACATTCCCAAAGGCTTAGCAATCCTTACAGTATCTATGAGAGAATGCATTAATAATAATAATTATGACATTTTTATTAGCCCTTTAAGAATGTGGTCACTTGTAGAAGACATTTCTAGAAAAATTCTAACCACTTAAGCGTAAGTGCCTATTCATCAATCCATAAAAAGAAAACAAAATAAGCATACATAATCTAAACTAAAAACATAACATCACATCATCATAAGAATATAGGAAAAAATAAAGAAATTAAAAAAAAAATTATCCTAGTATACCCTACCTTATGATGCCTACAAAAGGTATCATGTCTTGCACCTAAGTGTGTTATGTCAGTTAGCCTAATTTAGCTTAAAAGTTTAAGTTGAATGGTTGAGTTCATATTATTCAGTTTATTAACTTAGAGACTTCTCTTTAAGTGACTAGAGATTTAGGATGAATTAATTATGATCTTATTTTCAAAGTTATGACTTTGATTATTAAGTATAGAACACCCAATATATAAGAGCTCTAACATATATTAGAGTTATAAAGAATTGAGGGGCCAATTACCCATCCTCAATCCAAAACCTAATTAAAGATAGAGTGGTTATAAGGATACAAGGGTGGCTAATCCCTCCTTAGTTTCCTAAAACTCAAGGTAAGGCCCATAGGTGACACACTAAAGTATATTTATTGTGCACCATAAAAGTCCTAAGTATCTTATGTCTAAGGATGGTAATTTTAAAAATATGACATAAGAATGAAACACTCACTACATAACGACATAAAAGGGTTCTACCAGACCTAAGGTTTGACACTTACGTGGTTAAGGAGTTGGATTTGGCTCCTAAAGGTAGCTTTAAATTTCTAAAAGGGAGTAATTTGTATACATTTTTAGACCCTTCTTTCCTTACTTGAGAGGTATATTACATTGTAATAAAGGTCATGAGGACCAAAGTCTCTTTAATACGCATATCCCACAACATGAGGATTCCATCCTAATTCATTCGCTTCTCCAACATCACATGTTATATTTAAAAATTATATTAAATTAGATTTTTCTTTTTTATATAAGAATTATATTTTAATACCTATATTTTATCAATTCATTCATGGCATCATCACAATGGGCATAAGGACCTAAGTCTCCTTAGGACACATAGCCCCACATCTTGAGGTTTCCAGCCTATAAATTTTATTAATGGAATAGGTAGTATGGAAAATATACATATATATTAGAATTTAATCATAAAATTTTTGAAATAGCAAATGCAACTCAAACATGAGATCCTAGACTAAGATGAAATAATGGAGCCTATACCATAAGGGAGATACATTATACAAAGTTGGCACATAGATTAATCTAACATGCTAAAGCTAAAAATTATTAAGGATGTGATTTTAATAGTTTCTTAAGAATTTTATTAGTTAAACTAAAAAAAACTTCCTAACGAGGCCCATCTCTTGTCAAAAAATATTAATGCACATGGAATAAATGCGTGGCCTATACCATAGGCCTAGTTGACCATATAAAGGTTACTAAGGTTAATAGAGGGGAAAGGCGTGGCCAACAAGGAAAGGATTTATTAGTGAGATAACCTATGAACAATGGAAAACACATCCTTCCATATATATTTGGGTGAAAATAAAAGTAATCTAAAGTGTCTATGCAAGTGTCATCAAGTGGTTAACAACAAAAAAATGGTATTGACAAGTTACAAAAATTATACCTAACCCAGAAGCAAGCTAAGGCATGCATGTATGCCCTAACATAATAAAGGAGCCTCTCCTGAGGTTTGAGGAGCTACAACTCATTAACTAACACACAAAAATGACATTCCTCTATCTAGGGGCTGACATGGCTCATTCTTAGGTTTGTTTTCTACATCAGAACAAAAGGAACAACCACTTTAAAGTACTCTCCTCGTGAAAAATGCCTGGATTGAAATTTAGGATGACATGAAGTAAAATAGCTTATGTACCACCTTGGATATCTTCTCTAATAAGCTTTCAAACCTAGGATTAAAGGGGATTCTCCATGAGTGGAATAATGGGGGCTTTACAGCCCAACTCTTAGGATATATGTGTTTGAATGTGGGTTTTAGAGAGTTTTTTCCTATTCTAAGCCATGAAATTTTCATGGAAGTTTAGAAAGGCTTGGAGTTCTCTCTTGGATGCTTTTCAAGTGTCACATAAGGTTAGGTAGGCAGCCTTTAGGAAGAGTAGGACAAGCCAAGGTGGAATGCCTATTTGGCATTTTGCATGGGGGGATCATTTGGGTTTGATTTGGATTGAATAAAGTCTAGGTTTGGGTTCAAAATCATCTTAAGAACATTCTAGAGTCGTTTAGAGGGGTCTAAATCAGCTAGTTTGAGGTTGGGAGATCAATCCAAGCATTTTGCTAATTTTTCCCTTTTGGGAATTTTTGAAAGTTTTAATTAGTTTGACTACTTTGGCTGGTCAAACTTGGTCAAAGCGACTAGGATAGACCATGTGTAATCCCTAGAAGTCATGTGGCATGCTTGCATGAGTTTTGACCAACCTTCTTATTTTTTAATATTTTAGACTTTTTTAATAGGTTTAACCACTTTGATTGATCAACTTGGTCAAGTTGACTCACCCATGCTTTGGACTCATTACACTAAGGGACATGAGTTTGAAAATTGAAATTTATGCGTGAGACCAAAAAAAAAATCAATATAGAGTAATAAGGGGCTTTGCAAAAAATATGATCAAGCGGAGGTATAAGTGGAAATAGAGGTATAAGGAGGCTTCTGGAAATGCAAAATGTGAGATGCACTTTAAATATTATATTATGTTCAAGTTCAAGTAAAGTTTATGTTATTGTTTCTATCATGTCCCTATTATTGTACACCTTAAGATTACGACTTATACGGGTTGCAATGTTATAATCATGTTAGTGATAACATGCTACATAATTACCATGTTGATTTAATTGGAACTATTTTATTTTTATTCATAAAATTTTTAATTATCATGCAAATTATTTTAATGCAAACATTGAATTCTCTACTAGGTTTTGTGCAGCATACTGAGCAAGTGTTGCTCATTTTTATTACTTACAAGTTATTTCAGGGAAGGGCAAGACCCTTACAAAGTAAGAAAAATTGATGAGGGTTTAAAGTTCAGGTTATAGGTATGTTCTTCTATATAAGAGTATTTATTTGGCAATCCATTCCATATATGCATGTTTGGTTTATATGAGAAAAATTGTACATGGATTGTTGTCCATTATTTTTAAAATAATATGAATGAATGAAATGAAAATGATTATGTTTTCTATTATTTTGTAATCTTGGAAGGCTCTTTGCTATGAAAATTTATGAAATAGGAATAATTCTATCAATTAGATCTTGGGACGTGACAATAAAAATGAATAGTTACACAAGTGAATCACTTCAATGATTCAGGTTTAGGATATCATGATATGAAATAGCGTCATAGTGCTATGGGCCCATGAGAGTAATTTGGTAGTGTTTTATTTTTTTTTTAGTTAAGTATAAATAGGAAGCCTTTATAGGCGGTATTTTTTGTTTATTTACTACTTTTTTGTAAGAGTGTTAGTGAAAGTTAATGTGTGAGAATTTGAAAGGAGATTAGGAAGCAATTACTTTGAGAAAGGAAGGACTCAAAGAATAGATTCTTGCCCTGTTCTATATGTCTAAATATTGTAATTTTTTTATTTTCAATATGTAATAAAATTGTGTTCTTTTGTATTGTTAATTATGAAATTCAATGGCTAAAACTTCTCTCTGAATTTATGATTCGATAGTGGTAATTTGTGTAATGATAAATTAAGTTTAGTAACTATCTTAACTCATAATTTTTTTTAATTATCCCCATGTTTAATTTAATTGTTTTATAAGCAATAATAAATTTAATACGTAATGTAAACTAATGAGCTCAATGGAGATGAAATCGAATAAATAGAGAGATTTGAACAAAAACTTAGAAGAGTAAAAGTATGTATTTGAATCATTAAGAAGTTGACATCATTGCAACATAATGAATTAATTGGAATATACAAATTATTGGCCATAACATAACTAATACTCCTATGACCTCAATAAAGATTAGGAATTAGAATTGTTTTGATTCACTATTACACTCAATAGGTCTAATCAACCATGCATGCATATTATCACACAATCAATAATAAATTCTATTTATTTATAAATAAAAAAACTCATAAAAATACATTTGCTTATACATATTCCTTAGAATTTTAAGATGTGGTAGGATAATTTAAATGGTTAATAATATTTAATAATTAAAATAATAAAGTTATAATTTCAATCCTCATGTGAATGATACTCTCTCATCATTTATTTAGTTAAAGAAGCACGTGCACTTGTGTATCACCATTTTAGATTGGGCCATTAGGTGATCCTTGTCTTTCTAGAGCGGAGTCCATGAAGATGAATAATAATAAGCAAAATAACCCCTAATTAAACACTTATAATTTAGGATGATAAAATTGCCCTAACTTTAACTAGAATAATATTCAATAAGTAAGGAATAATAATTATCCTAATAACTTACCTAACCCTATAGAAAATTTAAATACTCATAACTTTAACTTTTCCAACCATAGAACAACCTTTTCCCATTATTTTACATCCAATAATCAATTTAAAGATAGGAAGCAATGTTTGAAAGACGTAGTTTTATAAATATGAACTCAGTTATATAATCATGCTATAGTAATTAGAAATATTAAAAATCAATTAAAGATAGTTCGTTAATTCATTGACTAACATACCTTATAGGATATTGCCCAGGGCCATTGAAGTGAATCCTAATATTATGGGTATGAAACTGTAATGACCTAAAATATTATAAATAATTTTAAAATATAGTAATTAGAAATATTAAAAATCAATTAAAGATAGTTCGTTAATTCATTGACTAACATACCTTATAGGATATTGCCCATGGCCATTGAAGTGAATCCTAATATTATGGGTATGAAACTGTAATGACCTAAAATATTAGAGAGAATTTTAAAATAAAATTTAGAATATTTGGAAATTTTGAACTAGAGCTCTACGACGCTGTGCTTGCTAGTGCACCAGGGTTGGGAGGCACAATGAAAGCATCGTCGTGCCACTTAGCTCTCTAGAATTTTTGAAAACAACAAAGCCCTGTGACACATGGCTATTTCACATGCAGTGATGTGGTGTTGTGCCATGAGAGAGTTATAGTGCAAGATTTTGAAAAATATTTTTAATATAATTTCTCCACTCATCCTTTCCTCTTCCCTTCATTTCATGCATGGTTGGGTAAGTGAAGGAAGAGAAGGATGAGAGAAGGGGGAGAGAGAGAGAAAGAGAGAGAGAGAGAGAGAGAGAGAGAGAGAGAGAGAGAGAGAGAGAGAGAGAAAAGTCACTTCAAGTCATTTTGTATGTTGCTCTAGTTTTGAAAAGTCTTATGCTTATGGTAGTTAATCTGTATGAAACTTCTATTTTCAATGATTTTTACTCCACAGATTTTATCACTCCTAAAAGTGATTAAAATGCATTATCTCTTTGATTTTTCATTGTATAACTTTTGATGTGTGGTAAATGTCATCTACCTGAGTATTTTGACTAGTTGATATTAAAATTTTACTTTGTGGTTTTTGTTATTTGTTATTTGTTATTTTAACTAAAATGAGTAGTATTTTGTTAATTATAAAATGTCAGGAAGTAGTGTACTACATTTATACATTGAATATACAACATGCACCCATTTATCTTTCATTTAGGTTAACATGCATTTTTGGCATACTACAAGCAAACTATTGAGCATATTGATAATTACATTGATAGATTATTTGCTATGCACGTTTAATTAGATGTTAAAATAGATAATTTTTTCAAATTTCATTGTTAACTTCATTTTTATCCTGATATGCCCTCGAACGTGATTTGATCGAGTTGATCGGGCCTCGTCGGGCTTGATTCAATTCGAATCGGCATTGATTCGAGTTTGATTTATTTTTATTTTATTTTATTGAATTAATTTTAGTAGAGTTGAGGCAAGCTCGAGTTGACCCTGATCGAACCAAACCCAACTCAATTTGAACCTGATTTCAGTCCCTTGGGTGTAGCTAAATCCTAATCAAAGCTTGCCCTCTTCTGTGAGCCCTAGAGACCCTTATGGTCACCTTAGGCCTGTAGTATAGTCCCATCAATTTATGCTATAAGCATCGCTATTTTTCCCACTTAAAGTAGGCACCACTAGGATGTTCCCTTTTTCGGTTTTTGGGTATGATATCTCCCACCTTCTGTGAGCCCTAGAGACCATTAGGGTCATTTAGGCCTGTAGTATAGGCCACCTATTTGTGCCATTGACATCATTTTTTTCCCATATGAAGTGGACATCGTTATTTTCCCACACGAAGTGGGCACTGCTAGCTTGGTTTTTTATTATTGTGTGATGCGGGTACCTTGCCTGGAGAGTATCCTTGGTGTGTTTATTTATTTTTATGTACTCTGAATGTCATGTATGCATTTTTACACACATTACTTCACAATGCACCTTGTCTAAATATATGCATTATACCACTTTGTCTTTCAACACACCTAAGAATACTACTATACATCTATTTCATGCATCATATACGATGCTAGGTAGATTCCTTTACATATTATAGAATCTCTGAATTAAACTTCTGAACTATAAATCCTTGATTTCTTAGGATAGAGCCTTCTTATCTTACACAAATATAGGAAGATTGGTTGTGCTTAGGATGTTAGCTGGCAGCTCACTTCAGGCAAGCATAAGTCCAGGTTGTTCACCCCTCAGTGTGTCCTTTCACTTATGATGTATCCTGAGTCTGTCATTCTCCTAGGATAGTAATCCAATCTTTGATCATTTAAAATGAAAATTTTAATCATATCCTTATTCATTCAAAAATGTCTAGTCATCACTAAGGGTAAAGAGAAAAGTTTATTTTCTTCGGAATAGAACTTAGGAACTTTTTCTGTGCGCCAAATTAAGAAGGAAATAATACACTGTCCTTAATCGAGAGTTTTTCTAGGTCAAGGCCTGGGATATAATTAACCATGTGGGCTTGCGCCCGTGGGAGACCAATCCCCACATCAAATAAACCCCATTCGAGCTGATGTATCGAATTGGGGAAATCTCGTGACTTTTGGGTTATATATATTATTACCCATTGAGGTGAGTAGATGAAAGCCTCTATCTTCTATGGTTAATTGTATGTATAACAACATCTGCTCTTCCATCGGCCATCTTGTGTCGCGTGTAAAGGCCTGTGATCATTTTGTCCTACGTGATAGTGTGGCCGTACCCTTTGCATTCGAACCCCATAACCAGCATCCTTTCGGAGACCCACATTCATCTTATGGTGTGATAGGAACATAATATAGAAATTCAATTGAGGAGTGGAAAAAGTTATAAGAAAAGGCTAGAGAAGAAAATAAGAATGATGGCCCAAAAGCTAAATTTGACCAACTAGGTAATCAACATAAAATGAATTTAGAATTAGAGAAGCTAATTAGGAAGGTGGTAGAAAAATAACAAGCATCTTTTCTTCAGATAATCCAAAAAGATAATTTGGATAAATAGTTTTTGAGGATCTTAAAAGTGTTCAAAAAGCTTAATATTAATATTCCCTTTGCTAAAACTCTTGAACAAAGGCCTTATTATGTGGTGTTTTTAAGGACTTTTTTAGTAAGAAGAAAATGTTTAAAGATTTGGATATTATGGCATTAACTAAGGAATGCAGTGCCATTAACTAGAAGAAACTCTTACATAAATTAAAAGATTTAGGTAATATAACCATTCCTTGCATGATAGGGGATAGATTTTTGGTAAGGTTCTATGTAGCCTAGGAGCTAGTAGTAAATTGATTCCCTTATCTATCTTTAGAAGATTAGAACTAGGAGAAGTAAAACAAACCACAATAACCCTTCAATTACCTGATAGATCTCTCATTTATCCTTAGGGTGTTATAGAACATGTTTTATTAAAGGGACTTTCTTAGAATGATGGCCCAAAAGCTAAATTTGATCAACTAAGTAATCAACATAAAATGAATTTAGAATTAGAGAAGCTAATTAGGAAGGTGGTAGAAAAATGACAAGCATCTTTTCTTCAGATAATCCAAAAAGATAATTTGGATAAATAGTTTTTGAGGATCTTAAAAGTGTTCAAAAAGCTTAATATTAATATTCCCTTTGCTAAAACTCTTGAACAAAGGCCTTATTATGTGGTGTTTTTAAGGACTTTTTTAGTAAGAAGAAAAAGTTTAAAGATTTGGATATTATGGCATTAACTAAGGAATGCAGTGCCATTAACTAGAAGAAACTCTTACATAAATTAAAATATTTCGGTAGTATAACCATTCCTTGCATGATAGGGGATAGATTTTTGGTAAGGTGCTATGTAGCCTAGGAGCTAGTAGTAAATTGATACCCTTATCTATCTTTAGAATATTAGAACTAGGAGAAGTAAAAAAAACCACAATAACCCACCCTTCAATTACCCGATAGATCTCTCATTTATCCTTAGGGTGTTATAGAACATGTTTTATTAAAGGTTGATAAGTTTGTATTTCTTGTAGACTTCATTGTTCTAAATATGGAAGAAGATATGGGGACCCAATCATCTTAGGTAGACCTTTCTTAAAAACTAGTATAATTATGATTGATGATAAGAAAGGAGAATTTAAAATAAGAGTGCAAGTTCAATTAGTTACTTTTAATGTATTTAAATCCATGCAAATCTCTAATGATGGCTAGTGCTTTGTGATAGATTTGGTGGATGAGTGTGTTAAGGACAAATTAGCTAAGACATTGGATATGGACTTAGTAGAACAAGCAATTATTTAGGATAAAATAGGGGAGTCTAAAGTACCTAACGTGGTTATTAGCGGTAGTGTAAGCCATTTTGCAATAATAATAGTAACAAAACATTTGAGATAGAATTAGAAAATTTGGAGTTAAACATAGTATTTATACTATTTGGAGAAGCCATATTCAATGTGTGCCTCAAAAAAGGGTTTGACATTGATATTCAATGAGATGAATGAGTTGATTCTTATTAGGATACCGACTGGATGAAGATAGTCAGGCTATCGACTATAATCCAAGCACTACTTGAGAGAAAACCAAGAAAATTACGTTATTGTATTTTTATATGTGTGAACTTGTGATTGAGTAAATTTAGTCTTAATGACTTCAATAAAGTTATTTTCCATCATACCTCAAGAGAATGTAATAAAGTAGCCGATTTGTGTGCTACTTTGACTTTAGAAGATAGTTTTTTTTTTATTATCTTTCGTTTATTAACATTCCTTCTTTGTTTAGTTTAATAAAGAAGGAATGAGATAGTTTTTTTTTTCATTTTGGTAGTTTGTAATATTTTCTAGTTTCCTTAATGCAAATTGCTGCTTTCAAAAAAAAAAAGGAGTAAATTTAGTCTTCTTAGTTTTATTGTGTAAATGATGACTTTATTAGATTAACTCAAAAATTTGTTCCTGTAGTCTTGAACTATCACCCTTATAGTGACTCCTAGTACTTCAACAACAACATGAGAAGAGGAGGAAGATAAATTAGAAGGAGAAGGATATATGGATTATTAGGAAATTTGGATTCTTATTTTTTGGTTTATGTTTCTTTTCTTACCATTATTTATGATTTTGTATTTAGTTTATTTTAATTTTTTAGGGGGGGGGGGGGGGGGGGGGGGGGGGGGGGGGGGGGGGGGCATATAGTAGATCCGCCCCTGACTCAAGAGAGGGAGGGAGAGAGAAATTTGTTAGTATTTGTTATATGTAATGTTTATTTATCTAGATAAGATTTGTACTTGTTACTTGTCTCAATTTTTGATATGATATTTATTTTCAGACTTATGGAGCATTGATGGCTGAAATAAAGGGCCAACTAATATGTCTGCACAAATTTATCTTGATCAGGAACGAATCTCGAGGAAAAAAATAGGTTCAAAACTTTCAAAATTAAAATTGGGACTATTTAAACTCCAATTTCAGCAAACTTAATTTCGAACTGGACGTCTCGAGAATACAAATCCAACGACACCAAATTCGACTAAATCTGAGCCCATGGTCCAAATCAAGGGTCTGAAGCGCTGTTGTAGGGTTTGAACTACAATTTGGATTACCAAATGGTTTCTAAACATAGCGCACTTATAATCAAATTTAGCGACTTGACGAGACGAATCCAACGAGCCCAAGATCACTGAATTTTGATATCATTAAGACATTTAAATGTTTAACGAACGGTCCACAATATAAAGGGATTCAACATTGGCCATCCATCCAAGCCACTCCCCATATGCACTTGATCTCCCACCTATTTACGGGCTATGCCACTCTAGGAAATCTATAAATAGACCCATCTTCCCTATTGAAAGGGGGCTCCAAGTAAGAGAGCAACAAAGAGATCAAAGATCACTCTTGCCTTCTTGCTCCTCCTTAACCACCGCCGGAGTTCTGTCGGACCACCGCCTGACATCGTTTCTCTGCCTGACCACTACTTGAGGTCCTCACCTCCACTGGACTTCTACCGGACCACCACCTGAGGCCCAGATTTCTATCACACCACCACCTGAGACCCAGACTTCTGCCATACCACCACTTGAGGCCCAAACTTCTACCGGACCACCACCTAACTCCCAGACTTCTACCGGGGTACTGCCTTACTACTATGGTCTTATTAACCCTGGTCTTCTGCCAACAACAATCTTTCAGACCCGTGTCTCCTACCGATTATTATCCTTTAAACCTCCCTCCTTACAACGGTCTCTCCGACCTCCATCGCCAAAAAATGGTCTTTATGACCTCGATCTCCTGCCTACTACAATCTTTACAACCTCTATCATATCGATTATGATCCTGCCGACCAAACAAACATGTCTAAGTTGATTATTGTAATCCCCACCAAGTAATGCGCTCTATATCATGTACATTTGTGACATCAAGCCAATGCCTTCTCCTAAGGAAAATCCTCATTTGTAATCGACTTTAAATATAAGTGGATTCATTCAAACCGGGCAAGGCCCGGTTGGTTTTTTCCCCTTTTCAGGGGTTTCGACGTAAAAAATCTGATGTCTCTTATGAACGCTATACCCTCTCTCTTATTTGCATGTGTGTTGGATCTTCGTACAAGGCTAAGACATTAAACTATATATTTCTCTACCGTTGCGAATACTCCAGGACGCAACAATATTAACATTATTTATGATTCTTGACTCACTTTTATTTAGCTATAATCTCAAATTTAAAAGTATTTAGTTAATAAAAATTTAATGATTAATCGTGCATAAAATTGAAAAATAATAAATTAATTAACCTAACAGAAACTAATATATTTATTAAAGCGAACAATTCATAATAAGTAGAATTCCTAAATCACGTAAACGCCTAACTGCCATTTTTTTAAGGATTAATTAATCAAAATATTCTATGAAATTGAAGACTAACTTTATTTGTAAAACTTTATTTGGATGAGTAGTAATTAAATAATCATACAACTTACAATACACTTCAGGGTGAACAAATTTTCATAAAATGAGTGAATGAAATGACCAATGGATATTCAAAATCATTAAAAAATATTTAGTTGACAAAGTTATATGTTATTAAAAATAAAAATAAAAATAAAAAAATGAAAGTTAAATACAAATAATAAAAAAATTATAAATATTCTTCTTTTACCATTATCAATTTATAAACTCTTAAGAAATTCAATCCTAAATATAATTGATTGAATTATATTTAGATAAGAAAGTCGAGGTTATGACCATCAAGAGTACAAAATTCGAATTTCGCATAAACTTTATTAAAACATATTAATGTCTGTTAGAATTCATACTTGCACTTAGGAGTTGGATTTAGAAGGTAAAATAATAAAAATAAAAGATTATGATATTCTTGGTTATATTAAATTTGTTATTAATAGTTTATGAACCACCCTAATTTAAATTAGCATTATTATTATTATTTATTAAACTTAAACTTGAAAGATAATATGCTAATAAAATGATACAAGATACTAGTGTGCATCTGAATTACTTGAGGACAATTAATAGGTTAAGTTTGGGGGAAATTATTGAGTTAAAAAATGTTATTTTAAAGTTGTGTGTTTTTAAGTAAAAAAGTTATTTAAGTTCATTATTTTATACATAAATTTTCTTAAGGAATAAAGGTGTAGCAAAACCATAGCAAAACATCGTGATGCCAACACTATAGCACTGTTGCGCCATAGGAGGATGACTTAGTGCTAAAAATGTAGAGCAGAGTATTGCAGTAAAAACATTATAGAATTGTTGCACCACAGGGGAATAATTTTGGTCTTAAAATAGGGAGGATGGTGCCACATTATATTACTGACATTTCAACACTATAGTGCATACTCATTAGTGTAGCAGTACTACAAGATCAACACTATGGTGCTATAGGAATGGGTAGTTACACAAATGAAGCATTCTAGTGATTCAGATTAAGCATCTCGTGCTATGAAATAGCGACATAATGCTTTGTGATTGGTAGAGCAATTTAATAGTTATTTTTGAGTTATGTATAAATAGGAAGCCTTAATTGAGAGGGGGCAAGTTTTTGCTTATTTTTCTCCTCCTTTGTAAGTGTGTTAGTGAAAGGGAGTGTCTGAGAGTTTGAAAAGAGATTAGAGAGGCATTCCTTAGAGGAATGAATGACTTAAAGACTAGATTATTGTCCTAGATCTATATTTCTAACTCTTATATATTTTTTACATTTTAATACGCAAGAAAGATTGTGTTATTTTATGTCATTGAGTATGAACTTACGTGGCTAAAAAATTTCTCCAAATTTCTGATTCAATTATGGTGATTTTTGAAATATTAATTTTGATCTCGTAAGCATCTTTGTAAACAATTATTTCAATTCTCTAAGTGCTTAATTTAATTGTAATATAGTCAATTGAAAATTTAAAATCTAGTGCAAACTATTGATCTTGATGGAGATGTAGTGGAAAAATTATGGAGACTTGAAAAAAAAAAACTTAGAAACATAGACATATTTATTTTATGCTTTTTGGAATCATTAAGGAGATGAAGTCAATGCAGGGAAGTGAATTGATTAGAATAGACATATTGCTAGTTATCACGTAGCTACTATTCCTATGATTCCAATAGAGTCTAAGAATTAGGGATGCTCTGATTCACCATTACACTTAATATACCTAATCATGCATGCACATTATTACACAACCAATCATAAATTCAATTTATTTATAAAATTGAAAAAAACCAAAAAAATGTCTTTTGCTTTTACCTACTCAAATTTTTTAGTGTGGTAGACTAATTTAAATGATTAATAAAAGTCAATGATTAACATAATTAATATATTATCTCAATCATTATGGGAATAATACTTTTTCATCATTTTATTTCTTGAAACAACATAAGCTCTTACATATCAAAATTTTAGCGTTATATACACCCACTTATCAGTAGTGAGTGACCATGAAAAGATAAATTTAGGTTATGATATAATACTATTAAAGGTATAAAAAACATGTTATTGAAACCTAACTCCTTTCTTTTTGAGCCTAAGTAGATATTTTAAAATTAATTGCAATCATATGAGCACAAAGAGGTGTTTGTTAGAGATATCAAGTTGGCCTACTTTCTTGTTTCTACTATTAACAATCATTTAAATCAAGAAGGATTCTTACCCAAAAAATCTTGGTGAAATTCATGTGACAACTTTATTTGGCAAGCATACTCTGGGTGAGTGAAGGGTATTTTATTTCAAATTGGTATATAAATTAGAAGGCAGGCTTATCAGTTGTTCCTAGTAGTGTCCTCTCAAATTTTGAATGAAATTTTGACCCATAAAATTTTGGTAACTATAGCCAGATAAACCAAGAAAAGCATCATTAGGGGGTTACATGCTAAGTTGATTTTATCCAAATTAGAGTTTCCCTTGTAGTGGGCCTCCAATTTGAAAGGTCTTTTTTAGATGTTCACTTATTTTTGCATTAAAGGATGGGTATAAAAATTTCAAAATAAATTTTCTTAGTTTTATCTATATCATAAACTTAAAGATGAGTTTCATAGTACTATACATAATCTATTAAATGAGCTATAATACCTGACTTAAAACTTGAAATTAACTATGTTATCTCCAAATTGGTCAAATGTTGAAAGAAGTGCAAAAACTAGTAAAGAAATCACTCCAAAATGAAAAAAAAAAAAAACAATATATTGAACAAACTTTTTGATATTTTTTAGGACTTCCATCATTATTTTTTGGGATTTTCAATACAATTTTTTATCCTTTGAATTAACCTTTTACACTTTCAATGCACGATAAAATCTATACAACATGTTTCAAGAAATTTTAATATCTCTTGAGCTAATTTTGTGAGCAATTTCATAGAAAGGTATGTGCCAACTTCAACATAAAAGTTCTCAACACTATTAAAATTTTAAATTTTATTTTTATGAAATTTATATCAGGATATCCTCAACCATATAATTTTCCAAATAATTTTTCCCCTTCTAATTTTCCAACATACTTATATGTATAAACAATCAAGCTTCTTGTAGATTGCTTACTGTCATAGCAGCTTGCTCGAGTAAAGAAGAAGAACAATAATGAGTAGAGAGAAATGTTAATACCATTATGTGTAACAATGAATACAATGGTATAATATTTTTTGAAGGACTACTATAGCTAGAATTGCTAAACTACCCATAAGCTATTACATAAACCTGAAAGTGTTTCTATGCAGGCGGCTTGCTCAGTAGGGAACTCAGAGTGATGAAGAAGAGAGGTAATCACCTTAGTGTTCGAGATGGTCTTGTTATCATTATTAGCCCACCTCAAACTGAGGTGTAAAAGAACCATCAGTTTGGAATGTAAAAGAGTGAGATGTTGGGTACGTAAATGCTTGGTGAAGACATTTGCGATCTAATCCACTATGGAGATATGATGAACTATGACATGCCGGGCCTGAATATATTCATGAATAAAGTGAAGGTCTATCTCAATGTGCATGGTTCAGGCATGAATGATTGTGTTTGAAGCTAGTTGAAATGCTAAAATGTTGTCGCAGTAAAGTGGGGTGGAAGTAAGATTTATGCAAAAATCATGGCATAAGAGATGAATCCATATGATGTCCACAACTATATCAGTGAGAGAGCGATATTCAGCTTTAAATGAAGATCGTGCAATGGTGGATTGCTTCTTGATTGATCAGGAGACAAGGGCTGAGTTTAGAAATAGACAATAACATGTTGTGGATTTTCGATTAATGATATCTCCAGCCCAATTGGAACTCCATAAGTTGATAGTTGGAGATCGGTCTTGGGTAGGAAATAGGCCAAGTGTTATTGTGCCTTTGAGGTAACAGAGGATGCATTTTAAGAGTTAGAAATGGTAAAGTAATGGTTGAGTCATTTTTTGGCATAATTTGTTGATGGTAAAGGCAATATGAGGTCTGGTGTTGGTTAAGTACTGTAAAGAACTAGCAATTTGGAGGAAATGTGCAGGTTGACTGTAAGGGAGCTGAAGTTCAGGTTCAGTTGGGCATTTTGCAGGTAATGGTGTTGCGATTGGTTTGCAATTAGACATGGCTACATTGGATAAGAGTTGTTAATTATAGTTGTGTTAGGATATATGATATCCAGCTTAAATAAAACGAACTCAATGTTGAGAAACCGAGAGAGAGCTCCGAGGTTTTGAATTTGGAATTATTGTTAGAGCTATTGTAACAATATAGATGTGAATTGTGAATCTTTTCCACACAATAATATGTCGTCAACATAAATGAGTAAATAAGCATTTATTTGGTTTTCATCATAAACGAAGAATGAAGGATCGACAGAGGTGATCTAAAACCTTTGGCATGAACAAATGATGATAAGGTTGCAAACCACTAACTTGGTGCATGCTTAAGACCATAGATTGCTTTGTGCAATTTACATACATGAGTAGGTTGTTGATGATATTGAAAACAATGAGGTTTGGGCCATATAGATTCTCGGTGAGATTGCCATGTAAGAAGGCATTAACTACATCTAATTGAAGAATAGACCAATCATGATGTAAGGCAATGATGATGATGGTTCTAATAGTTGGAGATTTCACCACTAGACTAAATGTTTCTTGATAATCAATGTCGTACTCGTGTTTATAGCCTTGAGAAACTAAGCAAGCTTTATAACGAGCAATGGTTCTGTTGGCATGGTGTTTGATATGGTAGATCCACTTGCATCCAATTCTTTGTTGATTTGATGGAGGAGGTAATGAGGACCAAGTTCCTTGAGATTGAAGAGCATTGAATTTGGATGACATGGTTGCATTCTAATTAGGAAATTGGTGAAAAATGTGTAAAAGGAAGGAGTGCAAGATATAGTTTGTTGAAGGTATAGAATTTGACGAGGTTTTAAATTTACTAGAGATGAGTGGTCATGAGATGGTGTGGTGGAAGTATAGGGGCAGTAGATGAAATGTTCGGTGAAGTGGATGAGGAAGCAGAGGTTGAGTTATTAGGTGAAGTGGAGGAATGGGATGAAGAATTAGGAGATGGAGTAGAATTTTGAAATGGTTCAGTGAAGTTATGGTGGTGAAGCTTGGTATTGATGTAGAAGATTGGGTTAAAATGGTGGAAGGATTTTTTGGTGAAGAGAATAAGTATATGAAGTTGAAGTGGTAACTGTTTGAGTAAATGCTTCATCAAATTTAACATTTCTAGAGACAAAGGTATGGTTTGTGAGGGTATTGAAGCATATATATCCTTTTTGAGAAGTGTCGTAACCAAGAAATATATAAGCAACTGAATGTGGGGCAAGCTTGTGTGATGCATATGGACAGAGTCGGGGGTAGATGCGACAACCAAATCTACGTAAATGTAGGTAATCAGAGGGTGTTTTATAGAGTAGTTGGTACAGTGATATGAAGAGGGTAGTAGGTGAAAGTAGCCGATTGATTAAATATACAACATTAATAATTGCATCAAGCCAAAAAGATACATAAAAATTGGAGTCAATCAGAAGCATTCGAAGCTGTCAAGCAGATGATGGTGTTTGCATTCAGTAACACTGTTTTGCTGGGGAGTATGAAGACTTGTGTATTTGTGATGTATACCATTTTTGCAGAGAAATGAGCAAAAATTATTGTTGAGAAACTCGCCACCATCACCGGTTCTAAGTGTGTGTATTGTATGATGAAGCTATTTTTTAATTAAATTCATGAAGTTAATTATTATGGAAGTGACTTCAGATTTTAACTTCAGTGGATAAATCCATGAATATCTTGAGTAATCATCAATTAAGAGTAAGTAATGACAAAATCCACAATGACAAATAATTGGGGAAGGACCCCCAAACATTGGGAAATATTAATTCAAGTGGAAAATTAGATACATGAGTAGGAATGCTAAACGGTGACTTGTGACTCTTAGCGAGAGCAAAAGAATTACAAAAGTTGTAGGTAGAAGAAAATTTTGTAGTATGGATATATTTAGAAACATCTGCAGGCGTGGCTGAGAGGATAGAGTCCGTTACGGCAGGGACCATGGAGAATTGTTTGATTAGTCTTCAAGTCCTTGACACGAAAGCCAGTCTTGTTTAATAAAACAGAAAAATCGTTGTCTTTTTGTTAAGTTTGATATTGAAATAAGATTATGAGTATAATGTGGCACATGATGAAGGGGAGTGAGAGAAAGCTTACGAGAGTGTGTGGGAAATAAACCTTTATAGAATGGGAAGGGAATTTCAATTACTAACAAGAACCTAATCATTTCTAGTGTACACAAACAATTGTTGAAGAGCCTGAGCGTACGGAGTGAGATGTGTTGTAGCTTCTATATCAATATACCAAGGTGATGTAGTTGCATCAGCTATAAATGTTGTATTGGCATTGGTGGAACTCGGTGAATATTGGAGGTTGGTTCTGTGCCAACAATTGAGAGCAGAATGTCCTCTTTCCCAACACATCTTACAATCACTGGTGAACTTGGGCTAACGGGAGCGAAATGAATTTGTAGCTAGTGAGACTCATCCATGGCCATGATAGAATGTAGATCGACCTCTAACCCGTCCATTATTAGTGGTTAGTGCAAATGAGGATCAGTTTGTTGGATAGAATCTACAACAAGGTATTTAATGGCGTCAGTGGCTTGATTGACTTCTTCACTGTATAGGGGTGAATAAAGATCGTTGAGAATAACTAGTGTAAGTTTAGTCCTAATTGTTGTTTTTAAGGATTGATAGGAAGCAGGTAATCCATTAAGAATATAAAGAATATAACATCCTCCATGTCTATATTATTGTCGGCTGGTACAATATTATCGACGATCCTCTTTACTTGAGGCAGATAATCTTGCAATGACTAGATTTGCATTGAGGTAGAGTGCAATTCATTTTTAATTGGTTTACTCTAGAACGGTTTGTGGAGAAGAAACATCGTTCAAGAGTAGACCAAATTAAAGAGCAGGTATCAAGGTTAAGAATGTGTATAGTAGAATAGATGGAGAAATGGTAGAAAACAAGGCTACGGAAAGATTTTGATCTACTAAATGCTAGGAAGAGAGCACATTATTAAATATAAGTTGATTTACTGTAGAGAAAATGTGTATAGGTGGGCACAAAATGCTGCCATCGAGATGACCGGTGAAGCAGTTGGCAGCAAATAGTTTGAATATTTGAAATATTCAAGTAGGGTAGTTATCAAGAAGAACAACATTTTTTATATAAGATACCAAAGATTTAAATGTGGACGGTATAGGAGTTTTAGTTGAAGAAGAAGACAGCGGTGGAGATGCAGAAGTTTCTTGCCACGTACGGCTCAATATCCTTGCAATATATCTGTCGCAGGACAGCCTGGAGCAAGCTTTGCTTTCTTTTCCTTTCACTACACTAAAGCATTCTAAAGAGATGCCTTGCTCCATTGAAACAAATAGAATAAGAACCAAGAGCAACTATACAAGAATCAACTTGGCTAATCCCTCCTGATACAGAAACAATGCAAGCCTCGTTGTGCCTCAGAGCTCCCCAACTCTCTCTCACCCTTCATCGCCAACGCAGCACTCTCCAATGCCACTTCGGCTATGAAAAGTACTTTGTCGCTCTCCGTCGCCAAACCAACTCCTCTTATCGCGCTCTCCGCGCAACCGTGAGGACCCAAACTCCCTCTTCGGATCCCGCTCCACCTTCTCATGAGAGCAGGACTTTGGCAGCGGTGGCGCGCGCGGCGGTGGTCACTGTAGCATTGGCGAGCGCGATGGCGTGTATTTGCCCGAGCTGGATTGGAAGGGGGCGGATTGGTCTCGCTGCTCCCTGGCACAATATCAACATTACAAACGGGGCGGAGCGAGACCGGCAAGAAGGTAAACGCGATATCAAACGTAAGAAGCTGAAAAGCCAAATTGCGATGCGGCAGCGAACAGCGGCTGATCAGGTGCTGGATGAGATGTTTGAAAGAAAGGATCTACCTGCGAAATTCTACAAGATTACGCCTAATTATCCCAAGATTAAGGTTTGCTACGCATGACCCATACATTTCTCCATAAGATTGACGCTCGGCTTTGGACAGCTTTTTCTGTTTTATAAATCTGCTAGAGAAAAAAATAAATTTATAAAACTGTTGTTAAAAGAAACTTTTTAGTATAAATATTTTTTAAAAATAATAAAAAAGTTTTGACTAGATAGAAATTGTAATTGCGGCCTAAATAAGTATGGGTGTAAAAATTGATACAACATGAAAATCCAACTCGAATCCAATCTAAATTTTTCTAATTAGGGTCAACATGTTTTAAGAACGGGTTGGATTCGTGTCCCAACTTTCGACCTATTTAGAATTTTGGGTATGATTTTGGTCAACCTAGAAATCTGATATTGACTCAATTTTGATCCGTTGCCTGCACCACACCTGCTCACGTACTTGTGTCATCACTCGCTCGCGTCTGCTCGGGTCCTCCCAGATCGCGTCCGTTGGTCCGCAACCACTTTGCTATAGTTACTAACAAAGCAGTAAAAAAATTGTTCCAAATGAAGCTTGAGTGAACATTTTGTTAGCTTATCAACAGTTATAATTTCATTTACCACGATTTAATTTTAGTGATTTACGCATTCAATAATTAATTTTTAAATTTACTTTTAAAACAATAAAATTAAAATATATGCATTAAAAATATATTTTATCATAAATTCTTTATTATAAGATTCTTCAATTAATTTCACCATCTCCTATTTTTTAGTCTATATTATAAGGGTTTTTAGACAATTATCCCCCCTAAAGTTTTAAAATACTATGATCTTTAGGCAATTGCCTCTAGCATTGGAACTTTTATTACGTCCGGTGCAAGGACGTAGAGGAACGTCTGGTCGGAGGCAATTTCCCGCCAAAAAATTAGGTATTTGCTCGGTACAACTAGGTATTATTTGATAATACTGAGGAATACCCTTCTCTGAAGACCAATACCGAGTTATACCGAGCTATACCGAGAAATACCGAGCTGTACCGAGTTTTTCTGGGAAAAACTCGGTACAACTTTTGTATAACTCGGTATTTGCTCGGTAAAGCCCGGTATAACTCGGTATTAGGTCTTTAAATGATGGTATTCTTCGTTATTGTTTGGTTTTGCTATGTATTTGCTTGGTACAACTAGTTTTTTGGCGGGAATTTGCCTCCGACCGGATGTTCCTCTACGTCCGGTCGGAGGACGTAAAATTGTTCCTAGCATTGCCTAAAGTTTTAAAATACTATGATCTTTAGGCAATTGCCTCTAGCATTGGAACTTTTATTACGTCCGGTCGGAGGACGTAAAATTGTTCCTAGCATTGAGCACATTGTGTAGATGTGTTATTATTAGGAAATGATGAATCAAATACAAAGAGAAATAGTAAAGAGAATTCATGATTTTATTTATTAATTTCAATTTTAAAAATATCCTTACAACTAAAATTTGTTCCGGGGCGTTGCCCCCAGAAACCCCCACAGAGGCTCTCTCCCTTGACCCTGTGACATAAATAAACCCCGCCAAGTGGCGCTGCCCCCTTGGACCCTGACATATACTACACTTTTAGCGACAAAATTGTAAGAATTTTTTTTTCTTTTTGGTGGCTGATATCAAGTTTCCTTATTATTTAGAGGCCTTAATTACTTTGGTAGCTAAAAGATATCTTTAGCGATCATTTTCTTTTTGTCTCTATTTTTAAAGTTGCAATTGACCCATTTTCTTGTAATGAAGGGGCGAACTAAATTTGATGCAACACGAACAATTACTTATAAGTTTGGCGCCCCTAAAAGTTAAGATTTGTTGTGCCCCTGTATTTGGATACAAAGATTTATATATATATATATATATATATATAATTTTGATAGTCATTTTATTTTTTATTTAAGAAAATTTTGTAAGTTATATATCAATGCATCAATTATATGTTTTCATAAGCCATCAAAAATTTGATTGATTGGTCACAAATTTTGAGGCAATATTCAATTAATAAGCTTCCAAAATTTCATTAAAAATATCCAACTCAAATTCATTAAACTATAGTCAAAACAAATGTCTCAAAGAGACTAATCGAACAACACCAAAAGAGATATGATACGAGTCCAAATTAGCCCAGATCAACCACTTTGAAGCTTTGTTAGAAATTTTGGGACACTAATTGGATGATCAAACAATCTCTAAAGTTTGCATGTTTATAGTTGAATTGATATTCTAAATGAGACAAATCCAACAAGCCTAAGATCTCTTTATTTTGACATCATTAAGAAGCTATCTACTTTGCTAAAAAAAGAATGCACTGTACAGTGTAAGATAAGAGTAGTGTGTTAAAAATAGATTAGTTGTTTAACTAAGTACGTTACAATTGTAGGAATTTATTTTTTATTTAAAATAAAAAAAAAATATGGAACAAAATAGTATTGCATTTAGAATAATAGTTGATTGGAGGTTGTCAATATTGCCTAGTGGAGGTGGTTTTGCTCAATGGAAATTGCCAGCAGTGGTGATTATCGAATGTGTAGTTGACTGTGATGGCTAGAAGTGTTCGACAATGGTGGCCGGAAATGGTCAGCAGTAGTGCATAATGATGTATAGTGGTAATGGGTGACAATTTGAGATGGCATCATGAAGAGGTAGCGATAGCTCGTGGCAATGGCCATTGGTGGCTAACGATGGAGGTTGGCAACTAGCAATTGGTGTGAGTGGTGAGTGATTGTCAAATGAGAGCTATAGGTCGTGGCTGACGATGTTATGAGGCAAGTTGTGGCTGATGTAGGCGTGTTACAGTAGTGGCCGATGTCATTTTGTATATTTTGTATTCATCCAAATTTGAGTGAATTTCAATGTCATTGAAAATGAACTAGTGAGTGAGCTCCAAATTCACTCAGAATTTATTTTGTATTTGAAATTATCAGTTCAAACAAAAGAATAACTCTTGCATGTGCTTTACTTACACTTGAAACATTGTCGGCCAAACAACTCTTAAAGCACTTAAATGCTAAAAGAATAATTTATAGTTAGGGCATTAATAAAGTCTATATGGGATTTTGACAATATTCATAGATAGTTCCACTCTTGAAACTATAATGGACACCTCCGACCCCTCGCCCCCTTTGTTCTCTCTATATGAGGGAGAAATCTTGGCTTTAGATTTAAAAGAACTTAAAAGCTTGAAGAATCAAATAATTTCAATGAACCACCACTCGATAGTCGACGCTTAATCAATATTATATAATCACCATCACCAGATTATAATACTCCACTAATCTTAGCCCCACAACAATCCTCTAACCACCATCCCTAGAGTATGGTCCTCGAACAATCATCGCTTAGCTAAGATTCTTCTACCACTATCCTCTAATTACAATCCTCAAACCATAGACCACCATCGCCTAATTATGAACATTTAATCATCATCGCCAAACTAAGGTCTTCCAACCATCCATTGACTATGCTTGCTTTATCACCATCACTCAATTGAAACCCTCCGACCACCGTCACTCAACTACATTTCTCTGACCACCATCACTTGACTATGATCCTCCAACCACAATCATTTAATTATGATCCTCTTGTCACTAATATTCAACTATGGTCCCCAACCATCATTTTTTTTTCTTTTATATTTTATTTTTAAAAACATCATAGCTAAGCTTTCCTCTGGTCCTCGACCATCATCGCACAACCACGATCCACAAGTTATTATTGCCCAACTATTATAGTCCTACCATCATAACTAGATTATGATCGTTCAATCACTATTTCCCAATTATAATTCCTCGACAACTTTCAGCGAACTATAATCCTTCAACCACCATTGCCAGATTATGATCCTCTGACTACCATCGCTCAACTATGGTCCCTCGACTACCCTCACATAACTATAATCCCCTAACTACCATTTACAAACTATGATCCCCCGACCAATATAACCAAACTATGGTCCTTCAAATACCATATCCAAACTATGATTCTCTAACCACCTTTGTCCACCTAGGATCCTCCAACCACTATCTCCCGAGTATGATCCTCTAACCATAATTCCCTAATCATGATCTTCTTACCATCATTGCCCAACTACAATCTTTTGATCATTATTGTTCGACTATAATCATCCAACTATCATTACAAGATTTTAATCCTTTGAACACTATTGTCTAATGATATCCCTCTTATACTTGTTACCCAATTATGACCCTCTGACCACCATTGCTTGATTACAGTCCTATAACCAATATTGCTTAACTACAGTCCTCCACAGCTTTCATTCAACTATACTCGTTTGAATATCATACACTGAATATAATCCTCAAACCACATCACAAAATTATTATCCTATGGTCATCATTGTTTGATTATAGTCCTTTGATCATTGTTGCTTGATAATGATCCTCATATATTTATTAACTATATTCATATGACTAACTATTTACCTTTGACGAACATCCTCTAACTATGATCTTTTAATCATCATCACTCGACTACAATACTCTAACCATTGTAGCTTGACATTTCCAAGCATCATTGCCTAGTTATAGTCCTTTAAACATTGACCACCAATGATGGTTCTCCAATTAATACTATAAATTATTGTTCTTCATTTATGACCACTTCACCATAATTTTCCAACCACTCTCCCCTAATTATTATCCTTTTAACCATCATCATTAAACTATGTCTCTCTGATCATTATTTATCAACTATGATCCTTTAACATCCATTTCTCAACACTAATATCCTAATCATTATCACTCAATAGTAGTATCCAAACCATTATTGCTTAAATAATTGAAAACCACTAACTTGGCTAACAATTATCATAAATAGTGTTGGTGTATATCATTGTCGGTAATGATGATGCACGTCATTGGCCCTAACTATGACTTTCAAAACCAGCACTAAGATTTTGGTTATTTTTCTTGAACATTAGTCCTCTCTTCTCAAAGGAGATTGACCAAACATATAGTAAATGGTCTCTCAAATGCAAGTCCTATTTCTCTAAGGTTTTCTAATTTTCATTGTGAAATTCATTTATATAGTATATTTCTACTATAGTGTTATAATATCTTCCATATTAACAAGAAAGGGCGTTTCATGTAATTAATGATAAATACTAGCGGAATCATTTCTACTGGATTGAGTCCAATGGTTTTTCTAATTCTCTAATATTGAACATAAAAACTATTGTGCTTTTTACAACTCTTTTTTTAGCTATATGTGTGCCAGATTTTTATATAAATATATGACACTAAACACTTTCTCCCTACTATTATGAATATTATGGCATTCGACATTATGGTATCATATGTGGAAATTGATTCTTTGCTTTGGAGTAGCCCTTTCTACAACCTAAAATTTTTTTTCATGTTAACATGTAGGACATGGTTGTAGTAGGTCAACCTTTTAGCCATCTACTATTTCATCAATTTTAAAAGAAGCAAGTCAAGACATGGAGCGTATTTCAATCACAATATTAAAAGAAAAACATCTTATACATGGTTGAAGTTGAAAAACTCCTCCCATCCATTATCCATTGCTATTTGAATTCCATGAGAAACAAATCAAGACTGGGGTAAACTTTCTTATAACCTCATAAGGATGTTCATATTAACTTCCTGAGCATGATTGTGGTCATCCAAGTCCTTCCACTCAAAAGTTTTCTATTCATCCAAGGCAATCTTGTTAACAAGGATCCTTTGCAAAACTTCCTACAAATGTAAGAATTTTATTTTTCACTAGAAACATTCAAGAGATTTTCAAATTCTACTTATAGTCCCTAGTTGGTCTTGTACTCCTAAGCAAGGTCACAATAATGACCACAAAAGGGCAGTAATGGTCTATAGCCAAACTAATTTTCTCCTTCAATTAGGATACATATGGCATTTGTCCCCTCTCAATAAGTACAATCGATTTCAAGGAGACTCAATTCAATCTCTTATACACAAATTAAAATGATAGAGTAACACTCAAACTAATAGTCTTAGATAGGTCAAAAATCTTCGGGGGATTCATCATGACCCCTTCCATATATGTTAACATCATCTTGTGACACTCTTCAAATAATCTTGAAATTGTTAAAAATCTTTGGTGGATTTCTCTTGATCTTTTCCACAATAATTAACACCATCAAGTAACCCTTTGATTAAAAACACAAATAGGTTAAATCCTTTGTGAATTTCTTTTTATCACTTTAACTCAAGTTAATGTGATTAAACACTATAACAAAATACCTTATATAGGTCAAAATTTCTTAGTGGATTTGTCTAAACTTCTTCCAGTACATGTTAATATTTGGGGTTAGCACCCCCGCTCTAATCAATCTAAAGATGATCGATAATATTTCATTTGATGTTAACTTGGATAAGGAACTTGGTCAAAATCATAGCATTGATAAATCATGTTGCTATTATGTTAAAATATCGATAAATATAAACAAGAAAAGAGAAGAGAACATCCAAAATTCTTAGCCTTCTATGGGGATAAAGTTCTTTGAAATTTAAATCACTCTTACACAAAAATTGAGAGTTCATTAATCATCTATATTGCTTCTAACAACACAATTATGAACATTAGTCAAGCCTGCAATAATTCATGAAGAACATATATTTGTAGCATGTATATAATATCTATCACGTCCCATAATTTAATTTGGAAGAATTATTTGTATAACAATATCATCATACTCTTCATCAATAACCCAAGAGATTTTTATGAAGTCTTAAATATCCTTCAAACTTCCATCTCAGCTTCCAATGTCTGGTCTCTTCCTCCTTTTTATTTAAAGAAATGATGTAACATCTATCTCAACCATCGTTCATCTCAAATAATTCAATGGTATCAAAGCTAATGCTAGTGCTTTACATCACTAATATTAACACCAAATGTCAATTTATTTTAGTGGGTGATCTCTTCTTTTATAAATAGTCGTGTTCCGCTTCAACCATCCTCGCCTCACCAAAATATTTATTTTGATTAACAATTTATAGAAATCAGTGCCAATCTCGATATTTTTTTATTCTTAGGATTCATATTTGATTTATATAAATCATAATTAAGATTTCCTTTGAGATAATTTTTTACTGTTTTTTTAAGTAGTTTTTAATATAATTGTACTAAAAAATTGTTTTAAAAAACAGTAAAAAAGTTATCCCAAACAAAACTTAAAATTTAACTTCCAAGCTTTCACAATTGGAATTTACTTTTCAGCTTTATATATATATGCACATATGATGAGTGCCAAGGGAAAAATTAAAGAAAACCATTTCATGCCTGGACAGGAATACTTTGAGGATCATCTGAGACTTAGTGATGAAGCATGTGAAACTTTAATCAGAAGCTGGAAGAAAATAAAACCTGGACCAGATCAAATTGAAATAGGACTGTTGCTAGTCGATCTTTGCATCATAAAGGTACTTATGTTCTTCACTTCCTCTCTTGTGTATTTATATTCTTTTTGTTTGTTTGAGATGCTGCCATTTTAGGATTTACATGATCTCTGATAGCTTGATAGCATTGCTGACTATGGTAGGCATGAGAATGGGAAAGTTGAATGAATGATAGAAAATGAATCGATGGAGAGATTATTTACTAAAAAAAATTGCTTTAAAAAGTAACAAAAAAGCTGTTACAAACAAAATCTAAGACGAAAATTTATAAACTTCTTTGCAACACATTTTGCGAGGAATAAATAGATCAAATAGCCATAGAAAGGCTAGGAAAATAAGATAAAATTTTACAAGGATCAAACATTTATTTTCTAAACCTTTAAGGTTCACCTTAAAATTTGGCTTCCTGTGTATTAAGCTTACTGCTCTCCGAGCCTTACCTTCTACATTTGAGAAAAAAGATCAAAATAATCCATTAATTCTTTATGAAAAATCAAAGTAATCTTCAACTATGCTACATTTGTAGTAACATTGCAGAGCAATAGAGGATGAGATCCGGCATGAAAATATGAAGCTTCAAACCTGATTAGTTCATGCAAATATCAAACTTAAATTTGTTCTGGCAGGGAAATGTCGCAGAAGCCAATGAAATTGACAAGGAGATAATTAAAAATGCACCAGAGATGGATCAGCGGCCTGTAATTCGCAGGGTAAGCTCCGCATTCATTGAATTCACTCAATTCAGTGTGTGTGTTCTATTTATTCCTATTCATTTTTATTGCACGACTGAATCTTTTTAAGAGAAGCAAAAGAAAGCTATCTGACTCATGCTCGGACATGGTGGAATATGGAAAACAAGTTTATAATGAAGGGGCCTTTTGGGGTCCTTTTTTGCTATTATTTCTAAAAATATATATATTTCGTTTGTATTTTTTAATTTTTTTCTATTTTATTTTTTGAAAAGAAAACAAACTATTTTCTAAAATAGTTAAAAATAGCTTTTAAGTATTTTTTTTTATACATATTTTCAATTTTTGAAAATTGAAAAAACTCCGGACCATCATCCATCGCTGCTTGGCCGTAATCATTGCCCACCATCTCAATCGATCGCAATCACCATCTGCCAACATCGTCCTATGCAACAAGCAATAAATCGATCACAATCGACATATGCAAATAAAAAAAATGATCTCTAATATAAGTTGATTTATGTGGTAATGATGTCAGGCACTGCCGCACTGGCAAGGTAATAAAGGCGGTCGGCAAAGGCAAAGACGATGGTGGTGGTCGACTGTGGTGGTGGTGGCATTAGTTGTGATAGTTATTTTTAAAAATAAT